>NW_026889751.1:7327500-7587500 GCF_033153115.1 Saccostrea echinata
TCTCTGCCCTTTCTGCTCGCTAGATAAAATGTCCCGTATATTCCATCCTCCACGTACTTCCAGAACCTTGGCCCCGGGCCCCGACCACCCACAAGTAACATGCAAGATTTCACTTTGATATCATTGGAAGATTCCAGGGAACTTCAGCTATGCCATTTTTGGACCATCTTCTGAAGTAACTAACTTTAAAAAGTATGAATAAAAAGTCATGAAAGGGAGCATATATAAGAGACTATTATGGTGATACTTTAATCTATGAAGAGAAAGGTGTAAAATGCCCCAGTAGTATGCGGGGGGGGGGGGGGGAGTGGGTTCACTTTTTCTGAGAATAATCTTTTGCTGTAGTTTTAATATGCAGGTTTTGATTGGGATCCTCCCCCATTTTGTTGCTGGAAGTTCAAAATACGCAATTCAAGCATATGAAACCAAAAAAGTGCGGAAAAGTCAGATGACCCCCCCCCCCCCCTACCCCGAAATAGGATGTATGAATGTGGCGCACAGTTGTTGTTTTTTTTTTTTTGGTTTTTTTTTTTTGGGGGGGGGGGTTTAGCTTGTCAACTCTGTTCGGAGGTTGGCCCTTTTGATAAACCATTGCTACGGACTTGAAGTGTCTGTGGCGTAATTCTACGCATGAATGTTGGGGGCACCGACCTGGAACCCCTCCTTTCAAAAATTGCTGGATCCGCCCCTGAATTGTATATTATACCCATTCAAATAGTTTGCCTGCTTTTATCCAAGAGGAGAGAAAAATATTTTCAAAATTGACATGAATTTTTAATACATGACAAGCAAAGCCCCTAGCTGCATCTGCCTGTATCCTGGATTTCCACAAGTAGAGTGTTGACTTCTATTTATACGCATGCAGACAGTTGTTTGCGAGATGTGCAAGAATATAGAAAATACTTTTAAATATTGCATAAATAAAGATGGCTTTGATTCAATCTTTCAAGTATTTATTAATATAAAATAACGCATTTCCATTTTTGGATTTTGGATACAACGCCTTTTCAAACAGGCCGGTAGTACGTATGCAAGTGGGTGGGGGCTCCTCCACCCCACTTTTTGGGAGAATAGTCTTGCTATAGTTTAAATATAAAAATTCATTTATTGGCTGCTTGGTCCCTGAACATTTTGTTGCAGTATCGTCAAACTCTGGCAAATCATTATTTAAGGTTACATATCAAAATTAAGTTGAAGATAACAGTTATACTACAAATGATGAAAAGTTATAAAAAGATCCCCCTCAAGTATAGGCATTTTAGTAGTTTTTTTTGGGGGGAGGGGTTTTTTTCTTGTTTTTTGTTTGCTTGTCATTTTTTGGGAGGTTGCCCCCCCCCCCTTCATAAGCACTGGCCTGTCAATGACATAATAATGGCTCTTCAATAGTCATAATAACACCTTTTGGAAAGGCGTAATAACGCCTTTTAGAAAGGCGTAATAACGCCTTTTGAAAAGGCGTAGTAACGCCTTTTAGAAAGGCGTAATAACGCCTTTTGGAAAGGCGTAATAACGCCTTTTAGAAAGGCGTAATAACGCCTTTTGAAAAGGCGTAATAACGCCTTTTGGAAAGGCGTAATAATGCCTTTTAGAAAGGCGTTATAACGCCTTTTAATTTTTTTTCTTCATAGATTGATCCTAATAGGCTTTCGTATATTACATATGTACATGTATATGTATATATTTCTATAGATATATACTTATTGTAGAATTTAAGTACACGTACATACTTATTATGTGATATTATCATTATCATACTGCAATGACAATATTTGATAGTTTATCATATATAGGCTGTAGAAAGCATTTTCATGGGGGGGGGGGGGGGGGGGGGGGTGGCGTTAAGGTTAAGGGGGTCTACAATGTACTACCAAAAAATTCCTTGATTAGCAAAAACAAATGAATGAATAAATAAAAAAATGTCATCAGCCGTAATTATTGAGTGATTCATCCCTAAAGTAGCTTTGTTTTCTATAGTACTAAATGTCGGTACGCCCCCTCCAACCGTTGTCCCCACCCTTTCCTACGGACCTGAATTATGAAGGTATAAAACTTCTTCAATTTTTCCCTATATTATAATCAAAGTCAAGTTAATAAACTGCATTTTATGGTAAGTGTATATTAATTTAAAAAAAAAACGATAAGGAGGATTTTTTCAAAAAATCACTTCCTTTTTTCAAAATGTTGTTGTAATTAAATGACATATATATACTGACATCGATCGACATTCTCACACGACCCCCTGATTTATCTTAGGGAATTTACTGCTATTTTTACAGCTGTATTTTAATTACGTGGAATAATTCAGAAATGCATTAATGCTTTAAGGCCAGCTAGAAAATCAACACAAAATTGATGTGTTAAATGTTGACGTTCTGCTTAGTGATCAATCGCAAATTACCAATTAATACGTACTAGTATATGATTAAAACATGTTTTTCCATTGAGTAAAATTATGTATCAAGTATTTACACACGCACACAAAAAGGAAGTATACGTAGGTGATAAAAAATATACATGTTGCGATAAATCAGAAAGTATAAACGTTCATGTATGTTAATAAATCTTCTCAAATTAAGAAAAAAATCTGGAGGGAATCATAGATTGTTTTCACTAATTCCATTCGAAAATAAACAAGATGAAAAGATAATTTTAAGTGTGAATGAATAAAGATTAACAGCAATTAAGAATAAATATTACCATAAAAATATCATAGATCACTGCACAATTTAAACAAGTCTGCGTATCGTTTTTGCAATGATTATATCATTTTCTGACTTCATTCGATCCGGTGTTTCTTAGGAAATATGTGTTGTTGTAAACAATATACTTTGATTTATTTTCTTTTGATAATGTTTAAGAGCAATGTATCTCCACCATAACATCACACAGTGATGACAATTTTTGAATATATAAAATGATATCTTTAAAAATGAATAAATTAATTGAAAACTGAAATAATTGGAAAATATAATAAAATAAAAAAGTAACTCTTATTTACAATTGGAAACTTTAAATCACTATGAAATAAAACTTTAATTACTATTAATAGTATACAGTGTGTAACCAGGTTTGAGAAATATAATTTTTCCCCCAGATCCTTTTCTCGGGATACCGCATGTTCCATATACATCTCCCTAAATCTACGCAATATATGTTCCCTTATCCAAAATTAATAAGGATAAGTAAATTTTGATATTATCATAATTGTCATTATTAGTTGCTTAAATGTTTAAAACTGTTATGGCAAAAATAAAAAGGTGATGAAATATACATGTATTGCCATTCTTCAAATTGATATTGTAAATCGGAACAGTTCACATGGGGTAAATTATCACTCTCCCTTTTGATCCGCCCTTCTTTTCACTTACAAAGGTAAACAAAGGTATATATATATACACATACCATGCAGAGAACGGTGCCCTTATCCAACTTCAATGTCAAAATGGGCTTTTTTAAGAATTTTGAAGTCCTGAATATACAACAATGCACTTGCTAAATAGCCTTAAACACAGGTACAATCATCTTATATTCCACGTGTTTCCCCTTTTGTTCTAAAAATACACATTTACAGAAAATTCGGTAGAAGTATATTCCTCTATGTAAATACATGTGCACTGGTGTAACTACGTCAATCACTATTTTTTTGGTCGCGGTTTGTCTGGAAAACAAAGGGCAATGGCGTAACGCTTGTAATGCTTTTTTAAGGAATCTATTATCAACAGATCATAATGGGATTCTTCCTTTCAGGAAAATCCGAATGCGACCTACTGGGGACTAATTTCATTGCTTGTTGTGAAATGTGAATTCTAACTGAAAGAAGATTAATCTCTAATTTAAACATATAACGACATTTTACTGCAGATTACACCTGAGAAAATGTCATTATAGGCAGGAATATGATTAAATTGAAAAGTAAGCACCTTCTTGTGTGGTGACGAAGTTTTGCGAGTCCTTCGGAACGGGGGTGATTTGGGTGCGATTGCACCTCCCTTTTTAAAAAGAACATCCTAACAGCTAGATCATTTTAAAGACAAAAAAATTCATATGTTTTAAGTAATGCTGCTAGATTTTGTTTATCTAATTATATGTGAAAAATGACATCAAGAATGCACCAGAACCCACCGAAATGGTAACCAGTTATAAAAAAAAATTCTGGCTGAGAGGAAGCCCTCGCTCGCACCGCCTTCCAAAAACATGGCGACGGCCCCGGCCGTGTGGGAAGCCAACTTTTAAAGTATTCTTTGATTAAAGATATTATTTTTTTTACAGTAAAATTAATAAAATAAATAGATAAATGATAAATCAGTTACGCAATTGTACATGTAAACATAATTTTTGAGCTTGTTTTGATTTGAAAATTCGTACTTAAGTTAAATGATTCTTTGTATAAGTGTTTAGTGTATATTACGATCAGGGCAAGTCAAATGAGACGCATGATGTCGACCCTTAATTACCGAGACTTTAATTAATAATTTCTTCACGGTATGGATAAATTACGCGAGATTTTAAAAACGCTGTGTATCCATAGCTGTGCACATCTTCAATTGATTAAGAAAAAAAACATACACGATCCCTCCTTAAAAACCTACACCTTCGTTATATGTTTTTAAAAGCTTGAGATAAGTAGTTATAAGAGGGGTTTTTTTCATTTATTTTCCCTAGAGAAAAATTGTTTTATAATTTGTTTTTAATTCTTACATGTAACATTATAAATGACAAATGTTCAAGTGTCTAATTAAGTTCCGTTCACATGCGCCATATACTTACAGATGTAAATTTTATATATATGCAAACTTTACTCCTGAAACCGATATCCAAGAAACTTGATCACAATGTTATAATCATTTTTTTTAAACAATAACCGACAGATATTGTACTGAATCACCGATAAATGGCACACTACATTAGTTTTATACCACTTGTTAAAATTCTTTAGGAATAACGTTACTTCTCAGGCACGTAGTATGGGAGGTGCCCTCCCACTTTTTTTCCAAACTTTACCTTTTACTATTGAAAATGTTCATTGAAAGGCTCCCCCCTCACATTTTGTTGCAGTAAGTCAAATCAGGGTAATGCGGAAGTGTATGAATAAAATTTGGTTGTGAAAGAAGTTGGAAGCTATCCCCCCGAAATTGGATTTTCGAGTTTGGACATCCCCCCCCCTTATCCCCCTTTTTTGCTAGTCAGCTTTTTTTTCAGGTAAGTTGTCTTATTTTCCTGGCTGCCCCTCCCCCTTTCAAAAACAATGTTAGGTGCCTGCTTCTGCATTGACATTTGATGAAGAAGAGAACTATTTATTCCTCAATTGCGAATGTCAGCTATGTCTGTGTACCTTGCAATATTCGTTCCAAATTCAGAATTGCATTAAATCAATGATATGATGAAAGTTGACTGAAGCATGCTATTTACGAAAGCCTATTAGGATCAATCTATGAAGAAAAAAAAAATTTAAAAGGCGTTATAACGCCTTTTCAAAAGGCGTAATTACAGCTTTCCAAAAGGCGTTATTACGCCTTTCCAAAAGGCGTTATTAGGCCTTACCAAAAGGCGTTATTACGCCTTTCCAATAGACGTTAGTATGCCCTTTGACAAGCCATTATTATGCCTTTGACAGGCCCGCACTTTTGAAAAAGGGGGGGGGGGAGCAAGCTCCCCAAAAATTGACAAGCAAACAAAAAAACAAGAAACACCCCCCCTTTCCCCCACCCACCCATTTCTAAAGTGCCTAAACTCGAGGGGGATCTTTTTTATAACTTTTCGGTAAAACTTTTTTTTAAATGCAATGATTTGCCAGAGTTTGACCATACTGCAACAAAATGTTCAGGGACCAAGCAGCCAATAAATGAATTTTTATATTTAAACTATAGCAAGACTATTCTCCCAAAAAGTGGGGTGGGGGAACCCCTCCCCCCCCCCCCTGCACACGTACTACCGGCCTGTTTGAAAAGGTGTTATATCCAAAAATGGAAATGCGTTATTTTATATTAATAAATACTTGAAAGATTGAATCAAAGCCATTTTTATTTATGCAATATTTAAAAGTATTTTCTATATTCCTGCACATCTCGCAGACAACTGTTTGTATGCGTATTAAGAGAGGTCAACACTCTACTTGTGGAAATTCAGGATAAAGGCAGATGCAGCTTGGGGCTTTGCTTGTCATGTATTAAAAATTCACGTCAATTTTGAAAATACTTTTCTCTCCTCTAGGAAAAAAGCAGGCAAACTATTTGCATGGGTATAATGAACAATTAGCCTTCAATCAAATTTGTGAAATTCATGACCCTTGGTAGAGGTGTCCGGCATCAGAGAAGGACTAAGTTGGTTTAACATTGAAAATATATTACACATTTAAAAATCTTTTTTTTCCCCTGGAAATCTAATTACAATATGTTTAAATTATTTTTGAAGAAATTAGCCCCATATTTAATTGTGAAATTCTGTTCCGAGGGTAAGATTCCAGCCCCCGGAGTGTGCTAAGTTAGTTATGTATTGAAAATAAAAGGCGTAATTACTCCTAGCCTTTTGAAAAGGCGTAATAACGCCTTTTAGAAAGGCGTAATAACGCCTTTTGGAAAGGCGTACCTTTTTTCGCGTTATTTCGCCTTTTGGAAAGGCGTTATAACGCCTTTTAAATTTTTTTCTCCATAGATTGATCCTAATAGGCTTTCGTAAATGACTAATAAGTAACAACGTTTCTGTTTTAATTATATTACGTGTAACTTTGCGCAAAAAATAATTCGTACACCTGTATACTTTCTTCTTTGCTAAAATTACAGTGATTTTGACAGCTAAAATATTTAAACTTCAGATTTCAGGGAGATAATTGGGAGGAAAGTCAAGTATACTGCATTTAGGCGTCCTCGATAACTTTTAGCATGATACGAGGAGCAAAGCAACACGTGAGCTTCAGCAGAACACTGTTATGCAACATGAAGTTGATTGTGCCGCAAATTTCACCTCGTCTATAGGCGTCAGGTTCATGTTTTATCATTCGAGGTGTTTCTATTATATTCACGAAATTTTTGTTTACAAAGATGGTCAGTCGCGATATTTCGATGCACAGTTGAAAAAAAAAATGAAAACTTTCCTGAGAAAGACGGTGTATGACATGCATTGGGTTACATTTTAAAATTTAATCACATAGTAAAAGAAATTGAAGAGTTATAGACCATGTATCACTTTCAAGAAAGGTTATGTATGTGCACACAGACGTATTTTCTATGATTTCTTACCTCTTGTTGAAATCGTAGGTATGTATCCTTAAGTAAAACCACAACTTTGTTCACTTTAAACAAAGTATATCAGAATTGAGATATTTACTGGTATATCTCTGATGTAGAGCCACCTTAATACTTTAAAGTGTTACATTACACCAAAGGATAAAGTTCTGCACCCTACTGTCAGCACTGTATAACATGAAATCTTGTGTGCATGTAAGAAGTTTTATAACATTTTCAACAGTGAAATACTATATATATGTTAATTGACTGGGTTCGAGGGTAACATGCGTTTTGTCGGACCCAATAACCAAACTGTTTGCCTGAGGCGGTTAGGCTGAAAGCAAACGGTTTGGTTCGAGGGGTCGACAAAACGCATTTTGCCCGAGAATCCAGTCAATAAATGCTTTGTTATACCTTTTTACTTTGACATAACATGATGTAAAATTTGTTTACCCGCACTGCGGTTTAAACTTGTTCAATTCCGTAAAGTTCTGTCGAACTCCAACGAATGCAAATAAGATACAGTTGACCCCGCCCACACTGTGATGTAAGCGGTCCAACACCTCATCGACAGGTCCAATATCTTATAACAGAATTAACTGCGGTCAAACATCGATTTTTTTATGAACGCTCAGTAAAACATTTGAAATGTTAGACTTTTTTAAGTATAGAATTATATAGGAAAACAATTTTTAAAGGTATAACAATACAATTTATTTATTGAATAAAAGTGATATTCTTTCACAGTGTGAAAGAATATCAAAGTGGTATTCTGTCACACTGTGAAAGAATATCAAAGTGATATTCTGTCAGAATGTGACAGAACCCTTATCACTGAGAAAGGAGGCAAAACTTAAGATTTTCCTTCCCTTCACGAAGAGAGTTGTAAAAATATCTCTGGCCTGTTATAAGATAAAGTATATAAATCATTCTGTCAGAGCTTAAAACACCCAAAGTTTCTTCAAATATGCTGTTGAAATTAAATGCTTACAATGCTTTCAATCTCACGATTTGGCGTGGGTTAGGGCTGAAAAATAAGATCGGGATCGGCATCTTTCAAATACCACCACAAAACAAAGGTATGTGGCAGACGATTATGTAAAATATAATTTAATTATTTTATTTGATAATAGTTTTTCTTAATAGGCCTAATGCTTTTATGTTGTGTGTGCTGCTGCTGCTTGTTATAATTGAAGGTCTGCTTTACGATTGACGACCCCGTCTCAATCTTTGAACGCAAAAAGTAGCTAAAGCACAGGAACTACGGCCTGCGGAAAATCCCATATTTCCATATTTTAGTTTAATCTGAGTACATCACATGTGATTTCTAACCTTTAATGCGAAAGTGGCCTGGTGTCTCCCTAACACCGTGATTCCTCTGTATTTTCATCCATCAAAAACCGGTTCTCCGAATCTTGCGCACACAAAAACAGTCAGACAGCAATGTATCCATTATTATTGATTACAATTAAGTCTTTCACAAAATATTCTTTACACAACAGAACCCTACAGCATCCGAATTCAAAGCGTTACCTCTTTCCATGCCGATTTACCTCTGGCGCCATTTTGTCATAATCTACCATGAGCAGTTACTGCAATATTTTTATATACGAATATCTGTCTCAAATGTATATATGAGAAACAAGTTCAAAAACTTCACTTGGAAATAAAGTGGATTGATATGTGATCAGATCTTTTGAGAAGCCCTTCGGGCTAGGGACCAACCCACTAAAGTAAAGTTTTAAAACTTGTTACTTACATGGATTTCTTAAATATGTTATTTCCTCATCGAAAATCTTTTTACAACACTATATGAATTGAAGACGTCTTAATAATTCTTAAAAGAGGAAGGAAATCCACCCTTTGTTAACTAGTAACTCTTTCTGGTGCTTCTCTGTACAAGTATATAGTTTCTATAAATAACACAGATTTCTTATTTTTAACAGAACACTATCTTTTTTAATTATTTGCAGTAAGAATTTGAACTACTGGAGGTCTTAGAACTCTATAGGCAAGTATGAAATACAGTTGTTGTTTGTGGGTGAATACTTTTTTTTTTAAATCTCATATTTAATTTCTCAAGAAAAAAATCATAATCATATATAGATTTCTTCTCTAGAGTACAATGAGACATTTAACTTCCTAAAAGCAATCATTATATATGACTTAACTGTGAGGCAGAGATAAGAATTCCATTTTTATGTCAGCTGATATTCATATATTGTTACAGTTGATATGACTTGTTTTCACGATAAAATTTGTAGATAGATACATGACTGTAAATAAGGAAGTTTGTTGGAAAGAAAGTGGTGATGTCAGTGTTTTAGAGTAAAGGTAAGCCAATTTTAAGGACGCTCTAAACACTGATGAAAAAATGTTTTCATAGACTTTTGGAAATTTTTATCATATGATGAATATACATATTGAGTTTATCTCGTTCATTTTCAACATAAGATATCTGGCATTTTTCTCCAGGAAAAAATGTTGGAAGACAATGAATTATTAGTACAGAAATCACTGTTTACTTACATTTGTGAGAAAACATGCAAATAGTGTATTCAATAACTTTACCTTGGACTAATAAAATGTTAAGAATACTTTAATCTATTTCAAATTATGTCATTTACACTAGATTTCCATTTATTCAATATTACATCAAAGGGAATAAACTGCATAAAACTGCCATAGATTTAGAACTCTTCTGTGAGCAGTGTTCAGAGCATCCTTAAGATGCATGTATACTATAAATGACAAGGTTAAGTTTGTAAAAGACTTTTGATCATTTCACAACAACACGTATGAACAGGAAGTGAGAAAGATACTCCATTTTAATGTGTATCATATTATCTTTTTTATGAATTTCCGTCCTAATACTTGAGCTTAAAAATAAATTTAAAGATAGGTTTAAATGTCTGCTGTTATATTTTAAGATCTTTCATGGATGAAACCTAAACCGAAGGGCATTGCATGATGATCTATCTCACTTGTCCTCTATAAGGTCTATTGTAATTCGAATGAAGTCAACATTTGATTTCAGATACACACACTTCTGACTTAGAGAATCTGGAAAGTTTATGAGCAACACATTGGAACATATAAAAAGAGTAATTATGGAAGATAATCCCAGAGTACATGACTTAAATCGACAAGTCGATGATGTAAAGGTTGTGATGAAGGACAATATAGGGAAAGTTTTGGAAAGAGGGGATAAGATAGAGGATTTACAAGGCAGGGCAGAAGGCCTAGAGCAGACTGTGAGTTCCTTTTTATTAATGGGTGCTGATTACTAATTTTGTCTTGATACTTGTTTTGATGTGCTTTTAAGAATTTTGATGGGGAAAATGAGGTCAAGGTATTTTATCGACCACTGTTCGTTATTTTAACATTTTTCATCTATAATAAGTTGAACATATTTTATCAAAAGAAAAAAGTCATAAGAATCAGACACAAGTACTAAATCTTAGTCTTCTTCTTACACAAAATTTTGTAAATATCTATAATTGATGATATATTGGTATAAAATTATAACTAGTTTACTCTATATGTTGATAACTTTTAATGTCATTGTGCAATATTTACATCCACTGAATATTATCTTCTTTATTTATTTAGAAAAAACACGGTCGTTTATCAATACTTCAGTGCCTCTAAGCAAGCCACTTGTAGATTTCTTGAGTATAGTGGCTCTTCCATCAACATGATCAATGAAACATACAATGACGTACATATCAATTATAAAATATTTAACGTACTTAATCCTGCTTTATATGATTATACAAACATAAAGACATGTATAAACAATAAAATGTTTGTCTTTGTTTGATAGTGTGGGATATTAACGTTGCAGCTATTGCAGAAAAATACATGTATATAACTGGCTTACGTGGGGTATGCATTAATTCTACTATAGCTGCAACATTATTTCATATACTAACAATAAAATAAAGCATTTAATTGTGTAATGAAACACTGGTTTAAAGTTGCACAATTTGTTCACAGGCACAAAACTTTCAGAGGACTACTAATAAGATAAAGAGGAAAGAATTATGGCGGAACCGCAAGATGACAATAATATTAGCTGGTGTCATTATAGTGATTGTCCTTGTCATAATTCTGATTGTCCTAGGAGCAAGTGGAGTATTTTCTGGTGAAAACTGAGAATGTACAGAAGTATGAAATCGACTTGATACACCAGGATCATGTCGCATCTTACTTTGGTTTAGTAAGAGGTTTCAAGAGGATTTTTAAAAATAGACAATACTAAGTATTTACATCCGATTTCTGTAATATTCAGAGAGTTACATTATAGGTACAATAAACATCTATCATGAGATGTAAATTTTTTTTAAATGTATCAAAAGGTTTATTACTTCTTTAGGAGCAATTGATAAAGCATTGATTATTTATTATAGATGTATCTTAGATGATCAGAGCGAAATGGTAAAAGATTATAAAGACGTCAGTTTTGACGTTTAAAACAGGAGTTTTAAGACACACTGTAAAAGATCTTCGTGCTTGCATTCAAAATTATTATAAAGTAACCAACTGAACACTTACCCAGATATGACAGATCAAGCATCCCATGACAACTAATAAATGTGATTTTACTGTAAACTCCAATTCTTGTATCCATTTAATGTTTGTTGAAATTTATTTTATTAATAAATGATGTAGAAAATAAAACAAAGGTGCATTTTATGAAAAATGCAGTATTGAATGTTCTTCACACATACGATTTTTAGATAAACAATCCACTGTTACAGTACGATATACATGTAAATTAAAAGTATTTCCCAACAGGAGCTCAATCGAGCTTACGAAAAGGAAAATGGGCAGGATATGCTAGGATATAATCATCTATGATTAGGTGGACAACTGTACAAATGTTCAAAAGGTCTGTTAACGTTGTTGTGATTATGTTGACATGGAATGTCATGATTGAAAACGGAAAATTTGTAATTCAAGATGAATTTATGTTAAAGAGCAATGATGGTAAGGATGTTTTATAATTATATGATATAAGAGAACAAATAGTTTGATATTCATTTGACAAAGGCCGTTTCCAAACTTTCTTCTGAGTGAAATCCTTCATAAAAGAAGAAAGAACAATGACATATTAACCTTGGTATATGCTTCTCTTTGTTTATATTTGTTCAAAACGTCAATCTCTGTGTATTTACACCCACTGAATATTTTCTTTATTTTTATGAAAACCACTTCTTTTACTCAATCCATTAAAGGGACCTGGACACAAATTTGAAGTTAGTATTTTCTAAAATTTACAGTATAATATAATGACATATGTTGCTAGAGCATTTCACACAAAAATATTTAAATTCGTGTTTAGAAACTTCTTTTAATCTGGAAATTATTAAACCTATGAATTTCGGGACGCGTTTGACTGACACACATACTTGCACTTTCACGAAGCAAATTTTATCTTTAATATTCAAGAAAAGTGGAAAATTTGTTGTGTATTAATGAAAAAAAATATTTAAAATTCTAATCCAGAAAATTCAGAGTAGAAAGGTGAGAAAGCAAAACCAACTCACCAGTATTGTGTGCAGATTAACAAATTAAACACGTAAACATAAACACTAAAAGAGCTCGTGCCCTGTTAATAAACACAGGTGTTTGACGTGATGTTATGAAGAATGTTTTTGTCTTTGAAATTTAAGACTTTTTGTGTAAGTTCAATTCATTAAAAAAGGCTATTTTTTTTAAAAAAATTAAAACAGAAATTTAAAATTGTAAATAAAAATGGTAATGCAAGCATGTCCAGGTGCCTTTAACACCGCTAAACTAGTTAGAATAGCTTTCTCATGGCAACCTGTATTATCATCCGTAAAACATATATGACATACAGACCAATAATACATGTCTGTAAAATGAAAACTATTTTTTAGATCAAGCTTTTAAAAAAAATAAAATAAAATAAAATAGCAAATTGTAGTGAAACAATTTACTCTGGATAATTTATTATTTTACTTTATGTTTAATCAGTAAGGGAAGTTTTGAAATGCTAGGCTCTCTCTCTCTTTCTCTCTCTCTCTCTCTCTCTCTCTCTCTCTCTATATATATATATATTCTTCGATTTTTGCTTTTGAAGATCTTGAGATGAGATTTACCATAAAGTAAATTTTAAGAAGAAATGCCAAGACCGTTAATTTGACTTGAAAAATCATGCGTCTCTTTTCAGAATAAAAGACGAGAACTGGTAAGACACTATAATATGTTAGTTCATGTGTAGATTGTAGACTTGCTTAGAAATCGGTGTTTTATGCAGTATACTAGTAAATCAAAATAAATGGATAGCATTATAGCGTTTTAATTTCTCTACCTCAGAGGACGAGAGGAAACAGACATGCAGTTTTCCTCACTGATTTAGAACATGAAGACATCAGTACAATAGTAGAAAAGGAACAACGCAAACATTCAGCGTCCACTAATCAACCAGCCATTGAAGAGATTGCGAAAGATACAACAGATGCTGCCTTGGATCCGGTGAAAACTATTCTCGTCTTTCCTTCTATCATATAAAGCAACTTAAGATTCTTTAAAATTCACTCATCAATAACCGCATAATCATATCGCAACACTGGAAAATACAATATATGTTACAAATGCAAATGAGAAATACGCGAGAAGTATGCAATTGGCCAAGAATAATGCGATGTTTTGCAATTTGGTATTTTAAGCTGCTATATGTATCCAGTTTTAATGGTTTTTAATATATAATGATGTCATATATTTGTACTGACTGTGTTTTAATTAATGTATGAAAATGTTATATCATTATAATGTTTACGTTATATAATACTAGTGTAAAATCACATATTTCGTGAGGTCAGATTTT
This sequence comes from Saccostrea echinata, assembly GCF_033153115.1. Classification (NCBI taxonomy): domain Eukaryota; kingdom Metazoa; phylum Mollusca; class Bivalvia; order Ostreida; family Ostreidae; genus Saccostrea; species Saccostrea echinata. The sequence goes on from NW_026889751.1 coordinate 7,341,580, forward strand.
CGTGGTTTGAGGACAAAATACGGGTTCGTGGGGATTTGGTTTCGTGGATTAAGAATTGTTGAGTAGTAATATACAATGTACATGTATCTGAAAAAGTACATTTCGTGCTAGGCATAAATTCATGGATCTCCGAAAACAACGAAATTTTAACCCCCCAGAAGTAGTGATTTCACCTATTTTATATTACTTAAGTAGTTGATTAAAAAAATACAAACAAGAGTTATTTGTTCCATTAATACATGTATATATGTTGAATTTTAGACATTTTTTATACTAAGATACAATTCTTAGGAAATAATATGAGAGTGTTGTTTACATATAGCAGTTTAAAAATGAAGAAGACATTGGTTCAGTAAAGAATGAAGAGAAGGAAATGGATAGCTTTATAGTTGAATGTAAACCAGCAACGGATTCTTCAAAAACTGGAACGGAGTCCTGTAGCCAGTTTAAGGTAGTAATTGGGAACTTTTATTGGACCAAATTTTAATGAAGGAAGATTTTAAAAATAATATTTCAAATCTTTTTTTCAAAAGCTACTTTTATATTACTGTCAAGAAATGTAAAAAAAAAAAATGAAATGGAAATTTTGTTCATCAGAGAGATTTTTTTCTTTTCAAAAATTTCAAAGATATTTATTTCGAATAACAGAATTCATCATCAGATCTGTCCAAATCTGCTTCCAACGAGTCACTGAATTCAAATAGCTCATCTGTTTTCCATGACGATGTTGCAAAAACTGAGAAAAAGGTTGCCATAGAAATTAATAAAACAACGAAAAAAGAAGAAGAAGAAACAATGCCATTGCTTGGCCCCCAAGAGAATAAACCGGTAAAGAAATATCAAACTTCCATTGTATCCACCCACTGCCTACAAATTTCAATTTTTTAACAATGGTAACTTGAGGTCAAGATCTTGTGAATGAAAGGTGCCCACAGATTTCTCAAATTTGAGATACACATTCTTTTAATGATCCTTTACGAATATAGGTTGGTAGAATAGGGTGTATCCGGACATAATTTTGGGGTAAACTCATCGGAAAAAACATATTATAAACTGTCCATTTTCAATGAAAAATGAAGAAAGTCTGGTATAAAAATGGGAGTTTTTTCCATCTCAGACAAAGGAAATGTATCAATATTGCCTACAGTCTCTCAGAAAACGGTTTTTCATATCTTCTTGATCTCTACTTTACAATGATATTAAACGGAATCAGGGTATCGGTGTTACATTTGGCATGATTTCAAATTTAATTCCATGAAAGTGCTTTATTTTCTACATAATTCTATTGAAGCCGTAAAGTACGGGAAAAATTAAGGTTAAATCAATTATGACGTCATCATGAATCTAGCACCAAGAAGAAAGTCTAAACTCATTTGCTAGATCTTGACCTTAACATAATAAAAATTTTAATGTTGAATAATTATATTTTTCATCCGTAAATACCTTTGAAAAAAGTGCTTTCAGTGACTTTTTTATGTTTTTTATCGTTTCAGGTATATACTTTAGCAATGACACCAACCTCAGAACAAAAGAGAATCAGGAATAACAATTGTCCACTTATTTTCTTTGTTATTTTATTCTTCCTTATTGCAGTCGTGATTATATTTCTCATAATGTTTTTCTTTGTTTGATAATTCTGATTGGATTTGAATTTTGATTACAAAAATGGATGTTAATTCCAAACAGGACTATCTAGTATTTCGTTTTTCATTTTCATTCGGTATGTGTGTTCTTGATATGCGCATAAAAGCAAGAATTATTTAAGGAGGAGAAGGACCTTGAGCTGAAAAAATATTTGTCATTCAATTTTTTTCATATTTTGTATATTTCTAATTAAGTATGTCCCACATATCTTAAAGCAGTTATATCATTAGGTTTCTAACCTTATTTTGGAGATATTGATTGACAAATACTACGCCCTACAGTATCTAAGTGGAGTTTTAATTCTCCATGTTTCCGGGCGCATTACTCTGTCCATAATGGGATTTTTTAAGCATACATAAAAAATATCAAAGTGGACATGTATCTTTTAAATATTTCAGAGTATACCTAGGATTTAAAATTCGAAAAAGCAAGTTTTTTCTATCACACTGCACCTGGATAGGGAAAATTACGCACTTTTTAAGACAACTTAAACAATAAAAAACGTAATTTACAAAAAATTCTATCATTCAATATTTTTTAATTTACGTTGAAATGCAAATCCTTCAAATTATTGATTAACTGTAAAAGTTTCGAATGATGAAGCTGACCTCATTATTTCACAGGACATCGTTAAAGAGGAAAACGTGTCATGTACGGGAAAAACCAACTATGACGTCACACGTAAGCTACATAAGCGAAATAAGATATACCTACATAAGATTTCCGTCATCAGCCATGCAAAAATAATTTTTGTGTTCCCCGTTTCTCAAAATATTTCGTCATATTGTTATGAATCCATTGTGACAGTAATAGTTGTTTATTGATTTATTCATTGTTGATATTGTTGAAATATATAATGCAACATTAATAGGAATAATGATAGTTAATGATTATTCCTGAGATATGAAGGAGTTACAATTGTCATGTGTATTGATGTTTACTTTTGTGCGGTACTGTACTACAGTGCATGTAAACATTAACAAGGATCGAATAATTCTTGTATCCAGCAAGAAATACAACCCCAAGATGATTCAACAATTAGTTAGAGGTGCAGAGACAACTATTTATCAACTTAGTCTATCAGCAACTTGTGTTATATAGAATTACTACACGTAATTACCCAGCTGACAGCCAGCTATAATTATGTCAACACGTGCTCAGCACATCGTCACCTCGAAAAGATGATTCAGCTTTAAATACCATTTACCATGATTTATAGACATAATAAACAGAATCTACACCTTTTAATTACTCACGTATGAAGGTTAAGACATCGTTAAATACTTTGTATAAGCTGCATCAGTCGTAATCTCTAGGCAGAATTCAGCAATGTTTTCATTCGCAGACGGCCATGTTCCTTCATGAATAATTATGAAGGGTCACGTGATAAACACTATATAAGGCCGATCCCGACCTGAAATCATCACTTCGGTCACATAGCAAAATGAGTCAGCAGCAACTTTTCCAGCCAGACCATCCGGCTCCGAAGGTGAATATTTTGCACCTTCTCTATTAGTTACATAGGTTTGAACATACATTCCATTCATGATCTATTGATGTTTAGTAGGAACACCACCTTCTGTATCATATTCAGCATCCCTACTCACCTTCCCTAGAAGGTGCAACTAGAGAGAGTTCAACACCTTCCATCACCTTTTATCAACTTCTACTAGAATTATAACTGCAATTATATAGCCTGTATATTATCTACACTATATGTACCTTGGTTAGGTACCATAGTTAAATACACTTTCAGTTGATAGGTCATCTTCTACACCTTCTCTGTACCAAGTGTACCTTCTAGTTATCAATAGAGATTATCACCTTCTCAGAACTTCTACACCTTCTTATGAATAGCCAGGCATCACCCCGAGAAAACATCAACACCTAGAGACCTGAGCTACATTAAAGAGCGCGTTTGACTCTGTGCTTTTTAACTTAATAAATTCATAGATATTTTTAATCATCTTAGTCATTACTTGATTTCTGACAGGTGCAGGAGGGCCCACAAACTTTGAAACGTCTGCAACCTTTACTCATAAAATAGTGGGTCATTATAATACTACTGGTTTCAGCAGGTGTATGCGTTTCAATATACTGATTATGACCTGTTTTTACATAATAACACCGCCCCTCTGTTCACCGAGTATGATCTTGCTGTACTAACAGATCGTGTATGACGTCACCGACTTGTTGGACGCGAAGTTTAGGGAAACAGAGGAGTGGATCAATCTTTTTCATAATTTGTTAATGTTTACAAGAATGTTTAAACTTTTTGATTTTTTTATATAAGATGGTAATTAAAGTTAAAAAATTGTCAAAAAATTATACAAGAACTGATGCTTTACACGTTTTGCACTTATATAAACGGAGACTATGACGTAGTTAAACAGAGTCATGTGACCATGTGTCCTTCATCCCCTTAAATCAACCCACGGGCTTTTAGATGGCTTGAATCCAACTGACAAACTGAGGGAATGAAAAAGTAAAGGTGTGGAACTTCTCAGACAGGGAACAAAATTTCGCCGAAAAATATTCAAGAATCAAATAATTAAAAAATATATACTTTCTGTTAGCATATATTCACATTTAAACAGTCTACAAAAAAGTACCAAATATCATTCCAAAATTCCTTGTACTTCCCAAGATATTCTAAATCAATTCCAAATTGACCTTTTTTCCATTACTTCTTTCTTAATTTGGTCATTCACGTATATACACGATGTTTGAACTACTGCATAGTCTTTCAACATTTTTAAGGTGATTTTTTTTTCATCCCAGACCTAGCTGAAGTTTAAATCTCTAACAATTCCTTTGGACTAAAATTTTATATATAAAAATGATCTGCCTCAACAGCCGTACAGCCATCTTGTGTAAAAAGGGCTACGACTAGACAAAATTTTCTCAGACCATCTTTAAAAAACTTTGTTTTCCCTCTCCCGACCGACTGACTAAATAAGTCCCGACTCCAAACTTTTTTTAACCTCCAAGAAATAATTATTTTTTAATTCATTTTGAAGTTTCTTATCCCATTAATAACTATTTTAATATCACATTCGCAACTTTTTTTTAATTAAAAAAAATATACCCCCCTACCTACCGATCCAATTTTTTATCTTGATCGGGAGAGGGCAAGCAATTAAATTTTTAAAGATGGCCTTTATTAAACCGCTATTAATATTGTTGATTATTTAGAAAGGCGATATAATCAAACCAGATAAATTTTTAAGTTACATAATGAGTCAAAATCATGTGTTTCTTTTAGCATATCTGTATCATAAAGCGAAAAATTTATGAAAATAATGAGTATAGCGAAGATATGAAAACTTAACTGAACTGTAAGGCAAGAAAAGACTGCACAATATAGGTGTTGAAAACAGAGGCTGTATCTACCGTTTCGTTGTTATCGTAAATGTTAAAGTCACGTCACGTCTTTTGTTAGCGTAAACTTGTAAACAACATTCAATTGGAGCATGCAAAGGTGAGAAATATGTTCTAATAATCTTTTTTTAAAGATTGTATCAAAATTCTTGGTCTACCGACATTCATTTTTGGTACTTGAGATCATGGTAACTTCTTCAACTTTTCTGCGCACGCATACAATAAGAAGGAAGAAGTAAAGCAATATTTTCGTGTTGTGCCATACAAAAATTTTTTTTCTTTATAAAAGTAGATCTTTTAGGTTCTGGAACCTGTAATTTTCCAAAACCTATTACATGTACTTTTAGGACTTGAACATTTGCAAGGGGCAGGCAAAAATTCTATGTTCGTCAATTTTCCCGTTTGTGCGTCACGGTGTCGCTTTATCAAGGGATTGAGTGCCACTAAAGATTTTGAAATTTGTGGCTCCAGGGTCGGGGGCTCTGTTTTTTTTTTTTTTCAGGAGGGAGGCTCTATTGATTATAAAGTGAAAATGCTTTTTAAAAAAAAAAATAATTCTCTACTCCTGGATATTAAGAAAGTAAATAAATGGATGGTTATGTTTCTTCCAAAATTGTGAATTTCGTGGCCCCTGGGTTAGGGGTTCTAGTGTTAAGGTGGGGTTGTGTTGAATCTACAGTGAAAATGACGTGTGGAAGTGAAGATAGCGTACAGTGATCGATCTAAAAAAATCTGCAAACAATACAAACCTGTGAACAGGATTTAAAACAAGGACCCCTGAAATTTCAGAGATGGAATAAGGTGGCAAGGAGGAGTAAGCATTTTGTCTGGCCACACCTACATGTATTGTCTGGCCACACCCACCGTGAGCCCTCTGTATTGATCAGGTAGACGGAACATTCCGTAGTCAAATTAAGTATAAAAACAGAGACCTAACAATGGCATGAAACAGGATAGCCAAAATACGATCCAATGATACATGTAGGTTATAATTGCTAACAAGATCATTATAACGACCATAAACTTTACGAAATGTTGACATCGACGATGTTGTTGAAATCACTGTAACATCAACATATCTGTCAGTAGCCTGTCTCGGTTTAAAAATTGATCGTACTCAGAGCATGCTCTTTAGTATCGAATAATTTGGGAGACATAATCACCATGTGCAGCTGAGAGCGGAATATTATTACATAAATAAGGAAAGTTGACGATGGAAAAGTTATCTCCTTTGTCATGCAATTGTCATACAATTTAGTTGCTAGTTGGCCCTTATCGTCTATTGTCAGTAGAGAATCCAATATTGAAACAGATGTGGAAATCCATAGTGTCCTTTATTTTGAGTTCACTTGGATATATCGAGTGGACATATAAATGGAAATGACTATTGTTAATTGACAAAACATCGTCGAAATATCTGAATGTCGCTTTGAAGGCCATACAAAGCAAGTGTTTTCTTCTCGTTCTAAAGTTTTTGAATAAATTCTGCTTCATAGGAATATAAAAACAGGAGCACAATTAGTTGCCATCGGACAATGATGTAATAAGCTAAAGTATTTTTACCAGATTATTGAATTTCCAGAACACTTGGTCAAGAGTTCTTGTGCCGGGCAGGGCACATTGTATTTTACTGAGAGAAGTTATTCTCTTTGCTATTCACCTATGATAACTAATCATTTTCAATAATGTAATTTTAAGGTCAATTGATTAAAAGAATTATACAAGAATCTTTATAATAATATGATTATCTCTGGATTTTGGGCAAAATAGATTCATCTATCAGTTTATATTGTTTTATTTCACAATTCTATGGATCCTTTACAGTGTTGTATTATGCAAAGGTGAACGTTAAGGCCATTGTGCCTCTTGTTAATGTAGAAAATCAATATTTGTTGATATAGAGCTAGAAGGGAAAAAAATATAATATATATTTCCGAAAACATATTATTAAAAACCCTTTTCATGTAGTTTAAGAACAATCATATAGATGTGATGTATTCTGGACGTGAATTTATGAAGATTGTTTCCTATTTATTCACATAACTTTAATTATAATCGCGCTCTTAATAATTGAAGAAAGTTTGAAAAAAGTATGTTGTAAGTTCATCACAATAACAAACTCATTGAAGACATCTTTCATATTTGCGCGAATTCTAACATTCACATTTTAAATTTTTTTTTCTCCAAAGGAAAAGTAACTAAATTATTCTTATGAAAGTTAGGCCCTATACATTATAGTGATGTCAAAACGTATAAAAAAGGTACAAAGTACTAAAAGAATTAGCGAAAAATGGCATTGATTTGAGAAACAATTTTTAATTTTAATTCTCTTTAATGCAGGCATACAATAAGCGGAGTGAATTTAATTAATAAAAATCCAAGAATTTTCCATGAAAAATATTTTTTCTCTCTCAAAATATTTACGATCAGATTAAAATTAACTTCTGTCAAAGTAAATGATATCGGTGGGTTTTTTTTTTAAACAAATACTTATACATGTATTTTTGATAAATGCAGATGTACTAAAATGGGTCAATAAAAGGGGATTATTTTGTTTGTTGATACAGAAATGCGATCAAGCGTTCAAAGAGGTGTTCTGTATATTTGAGTCTTAACAAAGCCAAAATACTTAAAATACAACGTACTCGAGAACTCGCCATTTTTTTTTTATCGAACTGCACCCGTTGTAATATCCATTTAATCACCAAATGAAACAGCAAAACTTAAGTTCACATTTTTATAAATTAGATCTATCCCATGTTATGTTATATTTGAAATTGTGTATTAATAATTGTATAAATAAAGAAACTTATGTGTCCTGCAATGGTTGAAGCTAGCATACTTTGGTACAGAATTTTGTTTCTTAAAGGGGCTGCGACACAGATTTGAAGCTCATATTTTCTAATTTTTTTCTAAATAATATCATGACCTATATGTTGATAGAGCATTTCACACCGAAATATATTAAAAGTGCGTTTAGAAACTTCTTTTATCTGGAAATTATTAGAACTACGAATTTCGGGACTCGTTTGTTTGACAAATATCTTTGCTCTTTCACAAAGTAAACTTTATCCATAATACTTAAGAAAAGTAAAACAATTTTTTGCGTATTAAAAATAAATATAAAAAATATAATCCAGAAAGGTCAGAGTAAAATGCGAGAAAGCAAAACCAAATGACCAGAATTGTCAGTCCGTGCTCAGTGATGTGTGCCGACTAACCAAATTGCACACATGTACACCCGGTAAAACGTACTAGTAAACACTAACAGAGCCCTGTTTACAAACACATGTTTTGACGAGATGTTATGAAGAATGTCGTTGTCATTTATATTGAATTCTTAGAATTTTTAGAAGTTTTTGTAAGTTCAAATCATTTAACTGAAGTTAGTTTTTGAATAAAAATAGACTTTTAAATTGTAAACAATGCAACTGTGTCCAGGCCCCTTTATCTTTGGTGAAATTTTCACAGTGACTTTTTCGTCGATGAAGTTTGGGGAAATTAGCCTGGTAGGATAGCTACTCGCTTTTTCTACTGTTATGCTAAATTGGCAAAGAAAAACAATTCCGATTAAAGTTGAACGATGTTTATTGTAAAGTCAGCAGATAGAAAGTGAATTTGCTAAATTCACAAACTATCCGGACTCTGCATCGGAATTGAACTCTTGACCAATCAGGAAGCTTGTTACAAAAATTACTACAGGTAAGTCGGCAATTTCTCTTGATAGGCTTGACACTGATTACTTACATTATCAAAGAGCCGAAAGGTGATGAAGTCAATTAGCTAAATTTCCGTTTTGAGTTTTTAACAATAGGAAGATTAGGTGAAGCCGAAACAAAATAAACAAGATCTAAATCGTACAATTAATTTAATACCTGTGTCATAGCAAAGTGTCAAGCCAATCTCGCAAAGAATTTGCCAACAAAAAGGCCGAAATAAAGAAGAATTTTACAGTTTATTTAGTAGATAAAATGATTGTTTCACAATCTGTCATGAGTAAATTGATTTCCGAAAGGTGACAGATTGCTCAAATTCCACATTTAATGGATTCAAGAAAGCGTACTTTATTTTTTGTGATACAGAAAAATAAAAATTGAAATTATTTTAAGAATGTTATAGTTAGTTTTAAATTCTATGAATTCTAAAACTTTAATGTAACAAAATACCAAACAAAAGGTAGTGAATCTTATAAAACGGGGGCCTTTATCTGTTGCAGCATAAATGCTGATTTCTTCCAGGGTTCGAGCTTGCTGATTTTTAAAAATGTTTTCCTCGCTATTTTGAATGCTTCTTTATGTTTGCTGATTTTTAAGTGCTTTCTTATACAAATGTACTTGCTAGTATGAAAGCGTTTTTATACTTGCTGACTTAACTTTTTTCTTATAGTAGAACATGTACCTTATGATTTTATTGCTTTAATTCTTATGGTTTCTGATTTGATTGCTTCCTTGTGCATGCTAATTTAAATAATTTTTATGATTGCTCATTTGAATGCTAGGCATGCTTGTTATATACTAAGCTTACTTTGAGATAATGAAGACCATTGCTACTTAAGTGTGGTAGATACTTATTCCACAAGAGTAAGAATGGAGTAGAGAATTTCACCATGTCACAAATTATTGATATTTCAAAACAGGATTGTAGAAGAGTGCTAGTAATACAACATGTAATTATCTTGTTAACTCATCGGTGAGTGATGATGCTGACTGGTTGCTATTTATGTTGATTAGTTGCTGTTAATGCTGATTGGCTGCCGGATTTGCTGATAAGTTGCTGTAAATGCTAATTGCGTAATTGCTGTCAATGCTGACTGATTGCCGGTATAGCTGCTAAGTTGCTGTCAATGCTAAGTGGTTGTTGTCAATACTAATTGGTTGCTCTCAATGCTGATTGGTTGCTATGAATGATTTTAGTCGTTGTTTATGCTGATTGGTGTCTGAATGCTGGTTGAGGCTTATGCTAATGAATTGAGATGCTGAATAGGCTGATGCTGATTTATGTGATAGAAAAAACTCTGCATTATTTACGTCTTGTATTTAACTATTTATCACAAATTTATTTGTGTATAAACGAAATAATTGGTGGGTGAAGTTTTGATGGGAACTTCGCCTACTTTATGTATTAAAAAACTCTCTCATGATACACATAGAAGTTATATATTTTCCTTATATCCATTAATCATGCAGTTTTCTCATATATGTTAATACACGCGTGTTGAATTGCTAGAACAATCCATAAAGAAATTCATGATTTTGTTTGATAAAACATACCAATATAATTAATGTTCTCATTTTTTTCAAATACCATTCTGCAATTGATATTTTAAAAATCCTTCGAAATGGCTATAAGAATTCACTACGATGTAATTACGTAATATTCTTTCCTCCCAGCTTACATGTAGGACAAGAGACAGGATGTTTATACTTATGACATTAGGAAGTCAGTTACTGTTACATTCATGCCTCTGTTTTTGTTGTAAATACAATGTATGTGTTGACATGTGTACATTTTATTTTCTATGGCTGCCCTAAGATGCAATAATGGTAAGAAAATTCAACTTGATTTTTAAAAATTATTTTATTACAATATAGTTATTACATGTATTAAAAAGTGTTTAAAAGGTCTTGCATATATATATGCACAAAAGTTATGCATTAAGAATCAAATATTGGTAACATCTTGGTTTGATTTCCCTGCCCTTTTCTTTACCATGCTGTCTTTTTTTTCTTTTTTCGTTTCTTTTAAAATGTATATAAAAGAAATAGAAAGACTACGAGAATAATGTGGTATGGTTCCAGCAGACAAGGCTTGTAACAATATCGTCTTTGTTTGTAGGCGTTTGTAGGCTCATTACTATTAATAACTATATTTTAGAACAACTTGGTTTTAATTAAACGTCTGGAAACCCAACCTATACTCACAGTTCAATTTCTAAAGATATTCCTATGAAGCAGAATAAATTCAAAACTTCTACATGAGAAGTTTCCTGTTGCCTTTAGCTACATGTAACTAGATATATCGGATCAGATATCAGACAACTCGACGACTTTTTAGCAATTAATAATAATTATTTCCAAACATATGTCGATTCGATATATCCCAGTGGACTTGAAACAAAAGACACCATGCCACAAAGTCTGCAACTCTGTTTCTTATTTGGATGTTTTACTGACTATAGACGATGTGGGCCAACTAAGAACTATAAATGTATGACAAACGAGATGACTTCAGCATTTCCATCGTCAATTTTCTTTATTTATGTAGTAGTATTCCGCTATCACCTGCATATGATGTTAACGTCTCCCACCTTATTCGATATTCAAGAGCATGCTCTGAGTACGATCAATTTTTAAACCAAGGCAGGCTACTGACAGATAAGTTAATGTTACAGGGACTTCGTTTAAAGTCAGCATTTCGTAAATTCAATGGTCGCTATAATGACTTGTTAGCAAATATAACCCATTATTGAGTCGTATCTTGGCTGACATGCTTCATACCAATTGTTAGGTTTCTGTTTTTATACTAAATTTACTAAGGGATGTTTCGTCTATCTCAATTCATAGGAATCACGGCGGATGTGACCAGTCAAGAGGGAATGCTTACTCCTCATAGGCACCTGATCCTAACTCTGGAATTTCTGTGTTTTATGCTCTATTATCGGATTTGTATTATTTGTAGATTTTTTGATATTGATCTCTGTTATCTTCACCTTTTTATATGATAGTTTTTTTCATAATTAATCACAGTCAAAGCTAACAATGTCAGCAATATAAACAGTGTTTACAAAACAGAAATTCCAAAAACACGTACTATTTTTGAATATCAAAATCGCGGGTTCAAACCCCGGCTGCAACTGACCAAAGTCGATAAAAAAAAATATAAATTGTCGCGTCGCCAACTGCTCGGCAATTTGAACTGAAAGATACGGTTCTTTTGGATGAGACCTTAAAAACCGAGCCACCATGTCGGGACAGGCGTTGGCAAGATAATGATCCCTCACTTCTCAATGGCCCTGAGTATCGAGTTAAAATCTAAATTTGAAGCCCTTCACAGGAAATGGTGAGAAGTATATAAGTGAGAAATTCTCAAATGGCACGTAAAACAACATACAATCAGTCAGTCAATCATCTGAAATTTCTACAGTATTCTACAATAGGCTTGTCAAACAGGGCTTAGTTCTTCTTTCTCTATCGTTTGCTTGGTTATTTATTTGTATGATGAATAATTTTTTTTTCAAAAGTTTTTTTATTGAGATGTTAAATATTAATGTGCTCTTGAGGAAAAATGAAATGGGTCAGAACTTGTGGTGGTGTATCAGTAAAATATTGGTTATTTAAAATTACTTCTTCTATTGTCTTGTTAAGACACCTTATAACATAAACAAAGAAAGATAACTCTGAGTAGTCTGTATTAATAGTTGAAATACTCTCTAGGAAAATGTTCAAGTTTTTGGCTTCCTTTATAACAGTTTATGTTTATAAAATTATGTTGTTTTTAGAGGTCCGAGATTTTGCCTTGTTCACGATTTGTGTTGTGTACAGGATATATTTTATTGACCACTGTTCGTTAACTTCACCATATTCATTTGATAATCTTTTTAAACTGAAAAGTGTTGTCAAATCAGAGTCCATAAAAGAAAAATGTAATAATTTCATAATGGCTTATCTCCTTCTTCATTTATGAAATATATGTTGATGTGGCGTTCATTTCAAACATTGCTAGTTAAGTAAGCTGCCCTAGAATAGAAGCACTGTTATCATTTTGTGTTTATAGATATTGTGCAGATGTGACAGTTTAATGCATTTTTAAATCTTTACATCTCTTTTTCAGAATAAAAGACAAGAACTGGTAAGAAGATTTATACTTTTCGGTTTAAAAAGACAAGGATAGAAATTCTAAGAAGCAAATGATTTTTTTTTCTTGTTTCTCAAATTTTCCTTGTCTCTTGCACAGTGCCTGATGCTACTTTTGTCATCTTTTTGCAACAAATAAAAAAAGAGTAAATTAAATGGAATCTGATGCACAGCCAATGTAGTATACATAATAATAAATATTACACTGGCTAATATGTTATATTTGTACTAATCGAGATACACTGTATATAAGTAAAAATCGAAGTCTTTAAAATGGTCTCAAAGTTTTTCAAAAAATAGTTTATTAACAGCAACAAGACTATACTTTTTAAATCAAGTCATCTTTAAGTTCTTTAAAAGAGATAGTCTCTGTAACGGTAACCACTAAAACTTTTTTTTCATGGTCACCGATTTTGATGAAACTTTGTCCATTACAACTTGATATCAGAAACAAACATGAAGTAAAATTTGCAATTCATTGCTATATATCTTGGTTGCCATGGTAACAGTCGGAAAAGTGTGAAAAATTGAGATTTTCAGCTACTTTGAAAATCTTCAATGAACCTTAATAAAGACTAAGTATATCGATCAAACAAACCACTTTCACATAAACATAACACCTTGCCACTAATGCTATAAAGAAACTTTTAAGAATATATCTCTAGGTAAGTGGTAACCATATTGTACGTTTGGAATACCTTTTAAATGTTGAAAAAATACTTTTAAAAGCCAAATATTCACTCATGATAGGTATTGTAAACATGATCAAACTCAATCAATGGACCAAAAACAGTAAAAATATTTGACCTTTAGAAATAAGGTATTGACAATTTTATTTTAAAAATAACTTTTATAGTTGCTATGGTAACACAGTGTAACCACACACAATTTGTTGCAAAGCTTAAGATAATGCTTGAAATTCAAGATCGGCAAATATACATCTTTAGGACCTTGTAACACAGATAGCTTAAGAAAATTTGGATTAATTTATATATTGTAGTGTAACCATGGAAACAACGCACCAGTGGTTAAAAGTGATAATATTTTGCTGCTTTAGGGAATTTGTTACTTTTTAATGAAGAAACATATTACTTGACTCACCTTGAATTGGACGTGATAAAAGAAAAGTTGAATTTCATAGATTGATCAAGATGAAGAAATAACGCTGTTGCAATGGTTACTAAGAAGGGAAAATGTACAATTTTGTTAACTTTAAAGCAATACTATACCCTATATCGTAGCCTCTTGCATCCAGTTAGAGATTGTGTGGTATTCAAAATTGAAAGCCAGGTTAGTTGTTCACAAATATCAAATGTTTTGGGAATCTACATACAAAGGAAATAAATTATTTTTTTTTTTAGATTTTTATTTATTTTTTTCCGTAGCATAGTCTATTTTAAGAATTAAATTAAAATTTCTTTCAATACCACACGATTGTCTTTTAAAAGTGATCACTGGTTGTATTTTTTTTTTTCAAACTATGTTGCCATAGTAACCATGAGACATAGCAACCAATATTTATAAAAAAAAAAAAAAGTTTAAGTCTTTACAGAGATTGGCTCTTAATTTGTGCTTGGTGTTGAAATAAGCAGAAATTTGTATTTTATATTTGCCTTTTTGAGACACACAAATCGAATTTAATTTACATTCATGTACAACGATTGTCTTTTTAGAGTGTTTTGGCCTAAAACTATGAGACTACTTTTTGTATAAAATTGAAGATTATAAATATATCATTGTTTACATAATTTTCCTGTTGAATGCAGAAAAGAAAGGGAAACAGACGTGCATTTTTTCTCTCAGAATCAGAACAAGAAAACATCAATCGCATAATAGAAAAAAGACAACAAAGAAAAAGGCTGAAACAATCGACAACAGATACAATAGACGCCAAGAGGCATCACCAAGATTCGGAAAATAACCCGGTATAAGCGAAAAACGACGCTACAGTTTACACATCTCTTTAACATATTTTCTCATTAAGTCAATTTGAATCAATTAAATGAAAATTTGTCGTATTTGGTGTACAGGATATGACACAAACTTTTTAATGTGTATGGACTTACACGTATTTTATATGGGTTGTTGCAACCACTATTGAAATAACGTTCACTGTTGAAATAATTATTTCAATAGTGGTTGGGAGTGCATTTCAAAACCATACACAGGTTGCAACTACTATTAAAATAACGTTCACTATTGAATTAATGATTTCAATAGTGATTGCAATGATTATTTTAATAGTTGCTGACAATGATTTTAATACCAAAACCACACTGCAAGCCTTATTGAAATTACCCCACTATTGAAAAAAATATAAGGATAAATTCTTCATTATGTTTTCCAACACAATAAATGAATGATATGTAATTTTATGTTTTTAATTTCTGTCTAGAAATAATATTAATACTCGCATAACTGTGATTTAACTGATCTATGTAATTTTGTTATATAAGTTTCATCTTTGCTATTAATTGGGAAAAGTTAAAGATTATAAATACATATAGTTGTAGAATATTTACATTAAAAAGAAGAACGAAGACATCTATGTGATATCTATATATAAAAACTTTCTTAACTATAAGCGTTATAACATTAAAGGTTGTTATTTCAATATTGATTACACGTATAAAACCACTATTGAAATAATATCCACTATTAAATTAATTATTTCAATAGAGGTCATTATTTCAATAATGGTTGCAACATTATTTCAATAATGGTTGCAACCTGGTTCAGCTTTTGAAATGCATTAAAAACCTCTATTAAAGTCATTTTTTTAATGGTGAACAATATTTCAATTGTGGTTGCAACCTGTGTTTGGTTTTGAAATGCATTTTAAACCATTATTGAAATAATTATTTCAATAGTGAACGGTAATTACAAAAATGGTTGCAACTTGTGTTTGGTTTTGAAATGCACTTTCAACCACTATTGAAATAATTATTTCAAAAATGGTCGTTATTTCAAAGTGTAATGTCACTGCGACAAAATTTGATTTCCAAGATCTTAAGTTTGATTACAAATTTATTTCATATTAAAAGGATGTGTTTATTCATCTGATATCTTGTACAGAGCAAAATAAATACATTATGAATGTTCTACGATTGGATTAAAAGTCAGATTTTCATGTCCAATAAATGCTCAATAAAAACAACAAGGTTGAATAATATTGCAAAATATGCCAAGCGTGAGAAAGATGAAATAGATGTTGCTTTGATGACTCTATTTAACTTTCATACTAGTACTTTCAGAGTATTGATCTTTTGACCTTGCAATATAAACTACTTAGGTAATATGACATATTTATTATAATTAGCAACAGTGTAATGATTTGCATAATTTATGTAAAATTCAAAGAGGCTGTGACTAAATTGTGCTATTAATTCACTTCTAGCCATCACAAAGGAGCAGTGCGGAAAACAATTTGGCTGAAAAAGAAAAATATGAAAATAAAGATGTCATCCGATTAGATGAAAGTGATTTCTTTAGACAGTTTATAATTCAAGTAAGGATTCTTGACTTGATTCGTATATCTTTGATAATTTAAAAAAAAAATTATAAAATCATTTTTAATGAATTTTATATAATAAAACAACTTAAAATTTACAGCTGGTCAACATTTTCCCTTTTTCTTCTATTTTAGAATTCCCCACCAGATACATTTCATTCTAGAGAGGGATTTCCAACGTCAAAGAACTCCACCTACGACTTTGTTTTACAGGACGTGGCAAAAGTCAGTGACATAGCTGCTAAAAACCTGAAAAAAATTACAAATCTAGAAGAAAAAATGTCATTGCTTTCATCTCAAGTGGATAAACTGGTAATACAAAATTTGGTGATATCAAAGAAATATTTGTAAAATGCTATTATCATACATATCATTGCTATATGTATATCCTTGAAATACTGTTTTAAATAACTTTGAAACTTGTTCATTTCAGAAGTATGCTTTGACAATTGCAATTACATCGGAACAGGAGAAAAACAAGAAGATAAAAAATCCCCCCGTTTTATTTAGTATATGTGTATTTCTGATTGCATTAGGGATAATTGTTTTAATGATAATCTGGATCTCTCGATAAGAAAAAAAGATGTATTTGTGATATTTTTAAAAATAGCAGAACATTGGATTTGGTTAACGTTGTAGATATTCTCTATAAGATATATGCACACAATGTTAATGTGATTAAAAGCAGTTTTACCTAACAAAAACTTTAGAATTAGTTATTCCTTCGTCAAACCATCAGGCATTTACTGGTGAAAATCAGTGGTCTTTCGAATGTGATTAAAGTTTGATATTACAATTCACGATGTTTAAAGCCATATAAGCTGTAATTTTTACGTTTGAAGTTATGTTGAAAAATTTCAATTTACTATTTTTAATGACAGAAAATAATTATTGTTTATAAACTTCATTGTTGGAAGAATTATTTAAAAGCTCTGATTGAATTAAATTAAATGATTATCGTCCAAACTGATTTCTTTTATAATACAATTAACATGTACATTCTAAAAAAAAAAATTAAAAGCATGGCTTTAGTAGTCTTATTCATAAAAAAAAATTACAGCAATTGAGAAAAATTCTTATAGCACATTTCACAGTATAATGAAATTTTGAAAATACACTTCACGTTGCTTTAATTTTAAAATTCAAATACTTATACATTTACATATGAAATGTGAAATACACTCAGAAATACATTTCTGTAGAAAAAACAATAAATTCAACAGATTAAGTTTTAAGTAACTACCATATGTTACATCTCTAAGGAAAAATTAATTTCATACAATGCTTTAGCACAAACTTTGTAACCAAGGCCAAGTTATAGAATAATTGGTTACTGTGATAATGAAATACTCTCATATATGATGACCGTCAAGCGAAAACCACCCTTATGAGCATTGTGACGTTATCGAGAAATCGAGCGCTAAAGTTGACGTCATAAATGTTTGCCGTATTTTGCAAATAAAGTGCAGTGTTAAGACTCATTATTAATAAAAGTCTTTCTTTATAAAGTAGATGCCTAGACTAGACAACATACTGAGTATTTTTGAGTGTAATTATTAAAGACTACTGTTTAGTATTCTTGAATTTTTTTTTTACCAGTTAACAGCAAACTGAAAGTGAAAATTTTACGAAGTAGCAAATGCAGGATAATTTTACAATTTTAAAGAGCATTTTTTTTTTTACTTCAAAAACATATATATGGCGAGAAATCGCATATTATCCTGAGGCTTGGGCAGTAATAAAAAGATCATACTCATATTCAACAGTATTTTGTGTTACTATTAATTAATATTTCTATTCAAATTTAGAAGCATAGATATGCTGCTGCCACAACCTAATCAAAGTGTAAAACCTATGTACATATTACACAAAAATGTGGAATTTCATTTGCATACTAAACAGCATTGTGTACCAAAAAAGAAAAACAGGCCTAAAAAAACCAGGGGGAATGGGTTCCCAGGATTATAATTTATCAGTATAATTTAATACCTTAGAAAACAAAGCTATAATTCCATTTGTGTTCCTTAAGTATAATTTTGCAGGTTACAACTATAACAAAATGAGAAAAAAAGTTCGTTTTGTTTTGCTTTGTTTCTGCTTGTCAAGAATGCTTGTTTTGTTTTCTATTGCTTGTCAAGAATCCTCCTCCCCCAACTGAAATTGTTTCTTACGTGCCTCATATATATATATATATATAATGTTAACATGTACCGTTATTAAAGGGAAGTAACCAGCATTATAATTGTTTAGTGGTACTTGGCAACAGAAGGCGTTCAGTATTCACCACTTCCTCCAAAGATTTTTCGGTTTCTGTGTGTATTTTATTTGCATGTTTATTGATTTTTAGAGGGGGAAATATAGTCTGTTGATTTTTAATTCTATAAAAGAGTTGTTACAAAAAAGAGT
The DNA here is from genome assembly GCF_033153115.1 of Saccostrea echinata. NCBI lineage: Eukaryota > Metazoa > Mollusca > Bivalvia > Ostreida > Ostreidae > Saccostrea > Saccostrea echinata. The sequence continues at coordinate 7,360,375 of NW_026889751.1, forward strand.
TTTAAACAAAAAATTTACATGCTTTTACTCAGTTCATACTCTGAAAGGAGTAATACTGCAACATTGTGAATCCTTCGATCAGTTAATCAAAGACCAACACAACCTCTATGGGAAAAGATGATAAATTATCATAAATATAAAATTGATATCATTTAGACTCTAAATTGTGTTGTATCGTAAATTTACTGAGATAATACTAGTAATACATGGCTTAAATGGGTAAAAACAACTATATATATATATATATATATATATATATATATATATATATATATATATATATATATATATATATATATATATATATATATATATATATATATATATATATATACAACTTTGATGAGGTCGTAGAAATAAAATCAAAAAGTGGGGGACTAACCAGCATCTAAAGGAAAATTTACTATAGCATATTACCATAGAAAAAAGTGCGGGGGGGGGGCTGCCCCCCCCCCCCTCTTCGCGTTCTACGGGCCTGTTTAATCGACCAATCAAACCACAATTGTACAGTTTTATTAGTTTTATTAGAACACAATTTTTGTTTTTAACATTAATATGCAGCTTTTATATTTATTTATTCATATATATAGACATTCGTAGCAGAATTTCTGAATAGACAAAGATTTGACTCCAAGGGATATTGGTGCAGGGGAGAAAAGAATTGTTTTAATGCTGCATTTTTGCACGAATCGTCTCATGCCACGGTTCACATTTTAGCTCTCTCCAGAATGAGAGAGGATCGTACATTTTGGTCATTGTTTCTACATTGTTTCTACATTTCACGGAAAACTTAGATTAGGCGAAATCGGGTGTTATTTTTAAAAAGTGTAGTTGTGACAATCCTTCATATGTCATTTCTTTTAAATATAAAAAAATATGTCACACCAAGAGGAGGGGTGCACGAAACGCGTGCTTTATAGAGAAAGTAGCAAAAATCACCCCCCCCCCCCCCCCCCCAACATGACTGGTCTCTAAATGTTACGTTTGAACAACTTAATCCTCGACGGAAATCTTCATCCTGATAATTATATATTGATAAAAAATATGGACCCCAACCACACTGCAAATTCTATATTCAATCCTGGTAATGCATTTTTATATGCATACCTTAAACAAATAGGTCAGGTTTTATTTGTGTCTTAAATTTAGCAAAATCGTCATCTATAATCAAGGAGGAATAAACACATTCTCAATTTTTTTTCAAATAATTAATCCTTTTATTCCTAAAAAATGTGTACTTATTTATCATGGAGAATATAATGACTTGCTATCATGCAGTCAAAAACTTTTCTTCGTATGCAAGTCCTGTAACTTGATAAAAGTTGGTGGATGCTGGGATTGCTTTAATAAGAAACTGTAAAGACGGAGAGAGATCATTGCTCTGTGAGCTTGCTTTCCACCACGAGGAAGAGCGCCATGTCTAAGAAAGTTACATTTTAAGCAGATACATAATGTGAGGAGGGGGGGGGGGAGTCTTTCCTTTTACGGGAAAACAAAGTCCAGAGCAAAAGTTTCACTGGATCAAAATTATATTACAGCGATATGTATTATCTGTGTCTTTAAATTTGTTCATCTCCTTCCTGTGATAATTGTAGTGACGGCTAGAGAGAAGGATTTCTTTAAAAAGTTCTGCAGGCCATTTGTGCGAGTACAATAGAAAGGTGCTATCGAACCTGCTCCTCCAAACTGCTCCAAAAAAGAATAAATTCCGGAACATAATAATTATCATTTGAAAAAAAAAAATCAGGACTGAAAGTACATGTATTTTAGACGAACGGCTTGATTTAGTTTATTTGTGAAATAATATATTAATTGGCCATTCTCTCTTTCTGGAAAATTGGGGGCCGTTGGTTATAAGAATCGGAGTTTCCTCTGAAATTGTTCAATTACCGATCATAGAATGACGCAATAAAACTTCTGAAACAGAAAAAAAACATAGAAACAATTAATCTAATCTGAACGGTGTAACTTTTGGGGGGGGGGGGGGCATGAAAGCCTCTAGTATTAGATTAATCTGAGTGTATTAGATTAGTATTAGAAGAATCTGAGTGAGTTTTCCGCCGAAATTTTACAATTACAGATCATATAAAGGCACAATAAAAACCACCCCCCCAAAAAAAAGATAAAAAAAGATAAAAAATGAATCAAAAAAAGAATCAAAACAAAATGATATCTCTTGTCTAGGCTGCTTTTTTAAAGAGGGATTGTGTAATAGAAACCTGAATTTTCTTCTGAAATGCTAAATATATAGATCATAAAAAGGCACAATACCAAAGTTATTTTTAAAAAAAATCACATTTGTAATGTCATCTGTAGTCCTAGTTGATTTTTCTTGTGCAGTTTTGACAACGCAACCATGGACATGTGAGAACAAAAAAAAAATTTTAAAAATGACGTTTTCCGATAAAACACAGCGTCATGACATAGAATTTGTACTTTTTATTTTAAATCTATAACTTATTTTTAGTCTATGAAGAATGACATGTTATATATAATTTTAAAGAGGAGAAAATTGTCTATCAGGATGACTAAACACCTCAAAATGTAAAATTTTAGACTTAAGGGTGGTTTTTGCTTGACCGTCATCAATATTTATTTGAATATTTTTGTCTTTATTTCTTATTATAACCAATTGCTGTAAAGGTTTATTTACAGGATTAAACAATATTTACTTTTGAACTAGTTATATCTATTCGGATCTACATGCAACAAGTTAAGAAGTAAATATTGTTCATTCCTTCAATATAGAGCAATCGGTTTTAACAATAAGATATAAGAGAAAATACTCAGTTGATGTAAATATTTTATTGTCAGAGTTATTGTTAATTGCTGCCATCTATATGAAATATTTTTAAAAGTGTCAATGTTCAACTGCATGTTTCATAGCTCGTCCATCAATGAAGAGTACTGATCGATAATACATTATTTTTTTGTACTTTCGCCAATTCTATATGATTAATTTATATATCTTAATAGAAACAATAAATTTTTACTTTCTTTGTTTATATGGAGATGATCGTTTACAATCATTGGAAACAAATACATAGTACGTTTTTGCACATCTTTTTCTACAAGGTTGCACCCGTCCAAATCGTATATATAAAGAAAACATTTTATTGTTGAACAAAGTTGCCGCTCTTTTGTTATAAACACAATTCTTGTAAATACTGTATGTTTGATATTCAAAGTTATACTGAGCTCAGATACTCACTAATGAATAATCGATTAGATAATAGAAGTAAGTATACAGAAATATAACACTCTCTGTAAAAACAATTCTAGTAAACTATTTACATATACATTTTTTGGAAGACGTGATTATGAAAATGTGCAGATTTAGATAATAAAGTTTCAAATACACTTTTATCATTATATGATACGTTTTATATTAAATCATTTCAATATTTGTGGTAGCTCGATTCAGATCATAACTAAATGTGGGGAATGTAATTTTATTTCTTTGTATTTTTCAAGCTTTTTACAGACACAGAGGTAATATTATATGAAATTAACTAGATTGTGTCAATAAAATGAAGGCTTTGTGTTCAGTTATCAAAATATGCATCGTAGGGTCTGCTTCTGGTTCGAAACAGGATGTTTAACTATAATACTAGAGGATGAAGAGAATAAAGAACCCATTGTCAAGCTTTACATGAAATAGACTTGTAAATAAACCAAAGCTAGACATTATGGTAAGGTTTTACTCTTTATGGTATTTGATGCATTTATAATTTTTAGTAATTTATGATTAAACAAGTTGCAAATTGTCATGGACAGTACCTACAAAATATTAATCAGTTAATAAAAACTTAATCGGCAAATAACTTTTTTTCTTCAGTCGCTGAAGAGAAAAGATGCGATGGTAAGTTTTCAGTTATACATATTTATTGTTTCTCTGATCATCGCTTACCGAATGCTTTCTTGGACATATTATCTAATTTCGATATACTTTGACAAAATGAATATACCGATGCTTTATTTTATTTTTATTTTGGTATTCAATCGTAGCGGTCTAAGAGAAACAGACAGGCCATGGCTTTCACAGACAAAGAACACGAGAAGATTAACATTCTGGTCGACAAAGTTGAATCCAAACAGGAAGACAGAATCCGCGAAGTTAAGAAGATGGTCACTGAAGTGACAGGAATCATGAAAGATAACATTGAGAAAGTTGTTGAAAGAGAAGGAAAGCTGAATACCTTAGAAGTCAGGACATCGGAGCTTGAGTTATCAGTAAGTTGTCACAAATAATTCACAAAATTGTCACAAATAATTCACAAAATTGTCACAAATAATTTATGGTATAAATTGTTAAATTGACATTTTTTTTTAAATCATTAGGTAACTGAGAGAGCTATTTTTAGATTCTAGATAAGCAAAGGAAATAGAAGACAATCTTATAAGTCAAATTTAAATCAAGTCACACAAGTAAAAACACTTTCAAAAGTGAAATTCATTTCGTTCAGTATAATATATCTGTCTATATTTCCTTTGCTTGCAGTCACAGAGCTTTAAGGTAACTTCGACCCAGGTAGTGAAAAAATATCGTTCCCGTCATCGGAAGCTCGTGTGTATCATCGTCTTGACTATATTTTGTATATTCCTGTTGGGAGGTATTATCGTCTTTATGTACTTTGGTGGCGTATTCTCACAGACAACACCAGCACCACCAGCAACCTCTCCTGTACCCAATAGAAACATTTTGTACAAAAACGATGGTCTATCAACATCACTTTCAAATTGATAAAATTTAAGATCTCTCTCAGAGTTCAAAGCTGCATGCAAATGAATGTTTATATGTCTTAAAAACTAACTTGATTCAGTTTACAAAGGAACGGTTTCGGACTAAAGTCATGAGCTACTGATCTAAACCACAGAACGAATTTATGCATATACCTAACAAAACTAAATATTCAATTCACGAGTATTTGTACCTTTATTTGACTCTCGGTTGTATTGCTGAAGCTTCTGTACATGCATCTGTCTTTCAATAAATAAAAAAAATTGCAATAGATTCATTTTTGTTCTTAGTTAATAGGGGTTTGTTACGACTTGGTTAAAAATTCAACAACAACAAAAATATCTAACATAAAAAGAAATAAAAAAAATTAATTTACTGCACTTGTAAAATTATGTATTTCATGTAGCTCTGCATTAGATGATAAAAACTTTATAACACTGCAGATGTTTAAAACTATATATTAGAATAGATTCATTAAAGGACTGTGAGAAAAAGTTATCTGCCACCAGGGTTTATTAAACTAAGTTAATTTTGGAAACTCGAAATTGCATTTCCCAGCTAAGTTATAATATTGAATATACATGTAGGTATAAATAATGCTACTTCCTTTGTTATTATAATAACTTCTTTTGTACAAAATACTGATAAACCTTTAATTTCCTTTTGGAAAACTTTTTTACATTTAGAATAACCTAAAAAAGAACAGATGATTAATTTATAATCCTATTCACAATAAACATCTTTTCTTCGATTTTGATAGTTACCAGTTCAATTGGAACGAGTAAAATTATGAAAACAATCTTTGCAAAGCAAATAACATTTTTTTCATAATTTGCAAATAAACAATATATCTCGAAGACTATTTCTTATTGGAATTACCCGTGGCTTTTTGATTTGATAAACTCGATCAATGAGGTAAACTACATGAAGGATAATTGTGTCGCTGCAAAGAAAAGCGACTTTAACAGCATTCTGCCTAATAGTCTTTCAAACTCTCTTTTCAACTGTTATAGATAGGGATTTAGTCTTTGTGCCACTAGAGGTTTTGCAAAATAAGAGGGTTTCGAACCTTCAACTTGGTTTTGACCTGCATTTGATGATTATTTTACAATATTGATATATACTGTATCGTTGAGAACCTTGGGATGTATATGACTTAATTTTCTGTTTTCCGTGCGGAGTTGAGTTTCCATGTTTAGCATGGAATATGGAGATAACAAACAGTATTCAAGCTCAAATTTCATCAAAACAATACAAATCGGGACCATAGCAAGCATCCAAAAGCATCAAAGGTAGAATCTGGTGCTATGGAGGAGTGAGCATCCCCTGACGACCGGTCACACCCTCCGTGTGCTCCTTGTCATGATCGGAAAATAACGGAAAAATCTGTCGACAATTAAGTGTGTAAATAATTGCCTAAAAAGTAGTATGAAAAACGTCAGTCGGAATATGACTTAATGATACATTGTATTTGCTGACAAGGTCATTGTATCGACCATAGAACGTACGAAATGATGACTTTTAACGAGGCTGTCGATATTCTTGTTTCATCAACTAGTTTGTCAATAACTTACCTCGTTTTAGAAATTGTTCGTACGTATGCTCTTGCGTATCGAATCAACTGAAAGATATACACCCCATATGCAGGTGATAATTGCTGCATAAGTAAAGGAAGTTGAAGATTGAATTGCTGACGTCATCATGTTTATCAAAAAGCTTTGTTGTTCGATTACCATTAACGTTTTTTTCCCTAGTAAAATATCCAAATATGAAACAGATGTGTCAGACTCTGTGGTATCTTTTATTTTAAGCTCACTATGATATATCGTGTCGACATATGAATGGAAATAACTTTTGTTAATTGATTATACGTCGTCGATATATCTAATCGAGTTGATCTGAAGGCCACAGCAAGAGATTTCGTTTTCTCATGCATGTATAAGATTTTGAATAAATTCTGCTTCATATGAATACAAAAATAGGTGCATGCTTATTGCTTATTATTTTAAAAAAAACAAAGTGGGTACTAAAATTTTTATCATTAAATGACCCCTTTTAAACGTGGTATTAATAGCACTCAACTTTATTATCAAAGATATGATTTAAGTTAAAAACATAGTTATGGTTGGGTGAGAAAATTACTTATAGAATAAATGATCATTAATTTCGATGCGTATGGTGAGAAAGATGAATTACACGAGCAAATGATACGGCACAAAGAATTTATTTATGCTGTTCATCACTTTTTATTCACAAGAACTTTATTTTTGCGTAATAACGCGAAAGGGTATGCTAACGAAAATTCAATTCTCTCGTATATATTCATTAGTATAGGTTATCTAAAACAATACCTAGAATTCGTGAAAATAATTACCAAATACCTATGTCGCGAAAATAAGGTGTCGCAAAAATTTGGTGATCTACAGTATATATCTTCTTCGGCGTCCGATTACCACACTTGACACCCATCCTACTGTTTTGCTTCCATATATGGCTAGAGTTTTCAAATTTGCCATTTGCATAATTGACTTTATCTTGTTTCTCCCTTTTCACTATGAGATCTGAAGTTTCAAATCTTAAAATGTTCAGACTCAAGATAACTGTGAATAAGACTGACGATTTTTTTTATATTGCAAGATACATAAAAGTTATGGAGATATCCCTATATATTGTTTTGTAAATGTTCTCTATACTAAAATGCATATAGTTGGTTTATACGTTTATAATGTGTTTCAATTGTCAATTAGCCTTTTAAAATCACAAGATACTAAAACCCTCGATCTTTGACCTTGCCTTTTAATCATAAATAGCAAAGAAAGTTAGTCTTAACATGCATATATTATAACAGTAAAAAATGGGAGTTTGAAATCTCTCCCGCCACACTTTTCCAAGTTTAAGATAAATTTGCTACCCAGACCTATTTCTTGACTAGTTCAATTCTAGGATAATATATCATGCTTCTTGACAACAATTTTAAAGCAATATGAACTGCATTTTTGAAAATTTTATTTTGCTGTTAAAATGTGTTTTTATGATAAAATTGTGTTTAATTTAAACGTTTTTGATCACTTAGACAGAAATAAAGTATCAAAATGTTTCAGAATAAAGGATTCTGTACAATCAAATATATAGTATTATAGAAGAATTCAATATTGTACAGGACGACAATAATGTAATTTTTTCTTCAATCAAAGCTTATGAATAGTTCTTCCATCGTCAACAGAAGTTAATAAACGTTATTTTTTCTGTCATTGAAATTGTTAATTACAGTTTTGCAACAAAAATTTCTGACATCAAAGTTGCAGCTCATATTGCTTTAACTTCTTCTCCATTCTATATATACATGTAAGATAGATGAAAATTTAAAATAAACTTACTTAATTACAACATTGTATATGTAAATTCTATCATGTCTTAATTGTTGCTGTTGTAGGCATTAATTTAATTGTAAATAATAACCTAGATCCAAAATATTAAAAGAAAGAATAACACCAATGCAATCCAATTAAGTGCACCCTGGCATGCTCAGTTATCTCAAATTTGTTTTCAAATGCAATAATGATGAGGAAACTGAAACTATTTAACTTGATAGATTGAGATATGGATTTTTATTTGAACTTGTGAATGGTAGAGACAATTTCCTCTTGTTTATACTTTCCTTTCAAAGGGGGTGATCCACATCATCATTTGGAAAATTATTATACTTCTTATAATCATTGAAAAAGGATTGCAATATTTATTCCAGTGAAGGTAAAATAAAGAATATTTGTGTGAAATGAAATGTTTTCTTTGAAGTAAAGAAATAATAAGCAACCAAAAAATTCTTGAAACAGATAAATAGTACAGATGTCAATAACCTGAGCATCTTGTTTCTTTTCATGATATTTTAGCCATCAAGATCTGCAGAACCATTAACAGACGAAGGCCAGACTGATATGTTAAGCTATGTGAACCAGAATCAAAGCCAAGTTCCAGAGGAAGTGGTGTGCCGGAGGAAAAAGAAACAGATTTCGGACGAAGATCGACTGAAAGAAAGGAGTATAGAAGACAAAAGTGAAGAATGTGTGGAAACGATTGACCAGGGAGAAACTTCACCAAATGACCAAAAGATGTATATCAGAACAAATGTGACAGAGACTCAAATATCGAAAAATATAGTTAACGAAACTTTAGCACCACCAACGCCTTTGAGAATAGACAATAGTGATGCATTAAGTGTAGCGACAATTCAAATTAATGATCAAGGTGTACCCAGTCTAAAGCCCCTAGATGAAGCTGACTTTTATGCTTCACCTAAAACCTTTTATAAAGGAACACTAGACACTTCTTCAACACCGTCTGAAAGCAAGGAAAATAAAGCATCTGCATTGATGTCTCCTGTCGAAATAGATATATACTCTTTTCCCAGTATTTTTGGGGGTAAAGATCAAAATTCTCCAGCAAGTTCTGACAACGATTATAAGCAGAATCAAAATGATGAAGTTATTTTGAGGCGAGAAAGCAATTCATCTGCAAATATGACCAGTGAATCAAAAGTAAGCATATTAAAAGTATCATTGGTTATTGTATATATATATATATATATATATATATATATATATATATATATATATATATATATATATATATATATATATATATATATATATATTGATTGACGAAAATGATTAAAAAAAATCATTGATTTTTTATCGATCTATTGAGCCGTAGAGATAAAAAACATACACTTATGTTATTGAGAGTGAATTACGTGATAAGTCATGAAGGTATGAATACACACAAAAATAACTTTATAGCCAATTTCCTTCCTTGAATATAAAAGGATAAATAAATAACCCTCTTCGAGCCCTAAGCTTTTATAGTTTTTAAATTTATATAGATCAACTTATATCATCTGTTCAAATGCATTGCTTAAAAACTCAAAAGAACAGCAAAATCATACTAAAAGAGAGAAACGAACAAAATTACAAGGGACACTTAACATAGTGCTTTGTATCCACTATTTTTTAATGCACTTTTCAGAAGTATAATGCATAATTATGCTATACAGTAATAAATGTGTTGTACATAAACCCTCTTAACAGGCCAAGAAGTTCTCATTCTTGCTAAGTCAGGATATCACTCCCTATTATAATACAGATACCACAAAGTCGGGAATTTATTTTCAATGTTGACCAATTCCAATAAAATGCGTTTTTCTGGTACTTTATAAATGTATTTCATATAAAAAGACTGTTTATCACCTTCAAATGTTGCTGAATCACAGGAAGTTTACTACCACAGGATCGGATATGTTTCCTGGTTATTCCCATTCAAGGCAATGTTAACCCCTTTAAGCACCCATCACGCATTGAAAGTTGGTTGTTTAAGGATTATTAATTAAAATAGTTTGTTTAAAGGAAGTTGACAGCTTGGTGTAATTTTCGATGAAACATACAGGATGCAAACAACTGACTGTTACAACGTCCTTGTATAATATTACTACATCTATAATGTAATGTATTGTAATTTTGTGAATAATATGCAAAAAGCATGATTCGACATGGTAAGTTTTTTCCTCATTTTAGAGCAGTGAACATTTTTTTTCGAGAGTGTATGCTGTCTTCACTTTCTAATAGACTGTCAAGAGAATTCTCCCTTTATGGGATGCAGTTACTTACATAGTTACATAGCGTGATAACACTAAATATCTATAGCAAGCGACATACTAATGAAGATGATTTAGATTTTGAACTTTACAAGTTATAATCACTTGTACATGTACGCAAAAAGTTACTTTCAGATAATTGTTTTTGTTTAAAAACTATTCAGGCTTTTGAAGGGTATTTCTAGAGTTTAACTTTAATTTTGTACTTTTCTAATGAAAGCTTAGACGTAATAAGAAATTCCTACAATTAATTTTTTCGACTCTATAAAGGCATAATAAATATTCTCCCAGCCTATACGAAAACTTTTCCGTTTAAATACCATTTTCCGTTTAAATACCATATCTTACATGCATGCAGTAAAAATAACAGATTTGCCCTAAACTGGGAAAATCTAGGGAGAAAAGACGTATTGACACCAAACAGGAAACCAACACTTGTTTTATAAATATACAGAACAACTTGTTACATATATGCAGATAATGTTTTTTCCCTTAATGATAAGTCTCATAATATTCATGCATATGGAATTCAGCAGTAATATAGATAAAGATTCCAAACCCATGGCGAAATTTCTCAAACTGAAAGTCCTTTTTTTATCATTTTCAACAGAAATGAGGTTTGCCGAGTGTCTTTTGAAAATTAAAAAAAAACTAGATTTAAGAAAACCGCTTACTAGCAGCACCAGCTAAGTACTGGTTATGGGACCTATTTCAGTCGATTTAACGTTCACTTTGAAACCTATGTGTTTCATAACATGTTACAAGCTGATTATAGGAGAACCTAGTTTCTTTTTTTTTTTTTGCATTTGATAGGCTGCAAATTAAAAAAAAATTATGTTATCGTTCACAATATTTTGCCTGTTTTCATATAATCAAATTATCTTTTTTTTTTAAATTTATATATATTTAAACAACAATTAAGATGCTTTCTTTGGTTACTTGTACAGGAACAAACATTGCAGTTATTGCAGAAAAACACTAAACCTGCGTAAGCGGGTTATGTTAATATTTCCTGCAATAGCTGCAACCGTTAATTCCAGAACTAACAAAGAATTATGTGGTATAAACATGTATTATGTTTATATAACTAATCAAATTTGCAAAGTAGGTTTAAGTACATTATCTATTGGATTCATTGTCTATTTCTTGATTGAACATGACGCTGCACAGGAAATATACACAATTGCCTGGAACCGGTAAGCGACGTTTACAAATTGATAAATGGCTGTAGTTTTCATTAGAAATAAACCGATCGCGGTAGCCTAGTGGTAGGGCATTTGCTTCGTGATCGGGAGGCTTGGGTTCAATTCTCTTTTGAGCTGCGTCAAACCTAAGATGTAAACAAAAGTAGTGACTGTTCCTTCGCCGAGCGTTCGGCATTATGGGTCTTTCGGATGAGACCTTTAAAACCGAGGTCCAATGTCACGGCAGGCGTTGGCACGAAAAAGTACCCTTTCGCTCAATGACCTTAAGCGCTGAGTATAGGTCTAAATTTGAAGCAACAATTCATCGGTATATTGTGACGGCTTTATATAAGTGAAAAAATCTCGAGTGGGATAAAACAACATACGTTTACAATCAATCAACCAGTCAGTCATTAAAAATAAAGGGGGTCGTAATAAATTTTAAAGCTTTAAATTTAACAGTTAAAGCTTTTGTTTATGTATTGTCGTTTAAGATTTGATCTTTAAAAAGTAAGTTATTTTGCCAATTTTACTTGAATCGCTGACATTTCTTATTCGTTATTTTTCCTAGGTTGTAAGGACTGTACAGTATACATAATACATCACTGTTATGCTATCAATACTTGCTAAATTTGTTCTATCCAAACGGACTTAAAAATTACATAACTGTTGAAAATGTAGGAATATATGACTAGAGTTCAAACATAACACTAATCACACGTGTGGTTCCTCGCTCTAGTTCAATATTGTGCTGAGGATATACTCAAGGGAATGATATACAGGGGATGCTTACTCCTCCTAGGCACCTGATCCCACCTCTGGAATTCCCGGGGGTCTGTGTTTTCCTGTTCACAGATTTGTATTGTTTGTAGATTTTATTGAGATCAGTCACTCTTCGTTATCTTCAACTTTTTCATTTACATTACAGGCCCGTAGGAAGCAATTTCACTTTGAGGGGGCACAATCATACATTTTCAGTTGAGGGGGCACTATCGACTCCAAAATTCCTTGACAAGCAAAAAAAAAAAAAAAAAAAAAAAAAGGTCATCGGACGTTATTAATGAGGGGGCACAAGCATGTAGTAGCTATGTTTTCTATAGTATTCTATATATCGGCAAAATTATTGGGGCGGCACGGCCCCCCGTGCCCCCCCCCCCCGGTTCCTACGGCCATGCATTAAAATAAATAATTGCAAAAACCTATTCCGACGGCTCCAAAGAAAACTTTCATAAACACATACACATAAACAAATCATACGATTAATTCTGGCAATATGAAAAAGTTTTTTTCCCTAAACATGTATATGATTGCGTGCTATTGATATATCATGCATAATTGATCACATGATACTTGAATAAAGAGAACTTATGTCATACTTAGTGTTGACTCGATGGAATCTATTAAATAAGTTTTTAGTATTCGATTTGTCAATGCTTATGACTGAAGGTCTACTTTTTTCTAATTTTCCAGCCACTACAAAGACACAATGCTATGGTATGTACGAATGAAAGACCTTCTGATTGTATGTATGAAAGATAATTAAATAATTTTTTCGCATAATAATGTTTATCCTGATTTATCATTTGCAACATATTGCTTGCAATGTTATACCTGAAAATTATACTTTGATTGAAACTTATATTATCTGAATATAAATTAAAAGTCTCTGATATGCAATTCAGAGATCACGGAAAAATCGTTCTGCTGTGGCATTCTCGGATACTGAAAAACTAAACATTATCAGCAATGCAGAACAAATCCAGAAAGAAACATCTTCAGATGAAGCTGGCCGTAGAAAAAGGCAAAGACATGTCTCAGACGAGGTACGTCTACAAGTTCAAGAGGCAAAGACATCAATGGAAGAAAATATCAAAAAGGCAGAAAAAACTGAGAGATTATTAGATGAAGTAGACATCTATGCTACCTCCAAAGTGACAAAGAGTCGATCAGTAGAAAACATTACTAAGGAAACGACAACACCAGTGCAAAAGGAAGGTAGACCCTCATCAGATGGGATTGACCCTACAAAGTCATCAGCATTACCAGTTACCGATAAGGCTGAATTGAAAGTAAGAAATTTATTCGGTTTTAAATAGCACATCAAGCAACAAGTGAATCAACAGATAGGGACAAACAGGACAATCTAAAAAAAAGTATTTCCGTCATATAATACAAAAACCATACACTATATAATTATGCATATAATTTATTAAGTAATTATTTTATTTATTTAGAAAGTGGTTTTCATTACTACATATGTACGTACATGTAGTTGTCATTTTTCCAGCACTTATAATATGGCCTACCTGGGACATATTTTCAACACCTGTTTTATCCAACCAAATCCAAATCAAGCAATAAATATATCTTAGTTACTCTTTATTTCATTTTATTTGGATGCAATTTGACGATTAACAGCGTTAATTATGTTCGATGAAAATAATTTTCCACGACAAAATAGTTCTTAAAGGTAAAAATAAATCTATTCAAAGAATACAGAAATATGTATTTACTTAAACTTGTATATTTAGCAGGAACCTGTTGCTGATTCCATTCCTGAAAATAAACGGAAGAAGAAAAAACCTTCAACAACATCAATAGAAGAATCGGAGTCAAAAATTGCGTTCGTCAAAAAGAAAGCAAAAAGGGCCAAAGTTTTCCTCAAAGAGAGATTGATAGATCACCACAGTAACACAGGAAACTCCAAGGAATACAGAGCCAATGAAGTATGCACTGTTTTCTCCAATGAATATACTAGTAGATTTTTTTTTTACCTATGTCACGGTTGGTCATTGTTAACTTACTACTATGCATCCTTTTTCTATTAACCGGTCACGGAAGCCTAGTGGTAGGGAGTTCGCTTTGTGTTCTGGAGGCCCTTGTTGGATTGATGGTTGGAGAGGTGGTACGATAAAGAACCCTTACTGCTCAATGACCTTAAGTCTAAATTTGAAGCCCTTCGCCGGTATATGGTGACGTCTCTATATGAGTAAAAAATTTTCAAATTGGACGTTAAACATTCAATCACTCAATCATTTTTTCTTATTTACTTTTATTCAAAAGCTGTACCAAATTCAAAGTTATACTGTTTGCCTTTAATGTATGATAACTATCAGTAAATTTGATGCTATTAAGTAAATTTGATTTGTTTGGAGAAATTTTGTGGATGGCTTTAAATTTAAGGTTCGTTGGGGCGTAATTGCGTGTACGAACATCTTTTCAAACTATCTTTCAGCCAACAGCTCTATATATGAAAGTTCTAAGTAAGAGTCGTGAAGGAAATCATACAAATTAATCGAAATTAGGCCTTCGAAAAAAAATGTTTGGTTACCTTTACATGCTTATTAAAAAAATAAGGTCGACAGGTAGGATTTTGTTTCTATATTTAATTTTTTTTTTTTTTTGGACATAAAGACATAACTTTAATATACATTTTTTTCAATTTGTTTGCATCTCTAGCCATAAAGTATGTTTTCTTTTTTACAATCTATCCGTCAGCTCTGAAAAAGTTGCCTTCCTAAACTGTCACATGAAATATATTGAGATAACGAACAGTATTCGAGCTCAAAAGCCCATTAAACATTACAAAATAGGAGCAGTACAAATACGGACCTCTAAGACGTCAGAGGTGGGATCAGGTGCCATGGAGGAGTGAGCATCCCCTGCCGACCGGTCACAGCCGCCGAGTGCTCCTTGTCATGATTGGGACATAACGGAAAAATCCGTCGACAATTCAGTGTGTAAATAATGGCCTAACAATTAGTATGAAAAAAGTCAGTCAGCAATTGTCTTAATGATAGATTGTATTTGCTGACAAGGTAATTGTATCGACCATAGAACTTACGAAATAATGACTTTAAACGTGATTGCTGGTATTCTTGTTTCATCAACTTGTTTGTCAATAACTTACTTCGTTTTAGAAATTGTTCATACGTAGAGTATGCTCTGGCGTATTGAATTAACTGAGAGATATAAACCCCGTATGCAGGTGATAAGGGTATATTGCTGCATAAGTAAGGGAAGTTGACGATTGAAAAGTTAAAACACGTTTATCATAAAGCTTTGTTAAACTACCATTAACGTCTTTTTCTAATTAAATATACAAATATAAAACAGATGTATCAAACTCTGTGGCACGTAAAACATACATGTACATGTTTCAGACTTTACAAAGAAAAAGCAAATATTTGGGTCGATCAGTGTTATGTAGGTCGGTCGGGTAACCGTAAAAATAACGGCAAACAAGCATATTTTTCTTAGGTCTTAAATTATTCCATACCATTTATATATTACTTAGCCAAAGAATCACGCCTTTAATTTTGTGAATTTGAGATAAACATCGATTTTCTACTCTGGTCATAGTTATTATTTTGAAATAAACATTTACCGATTGATTTTCTCGAAAAGAATATTAGAAAAATCTTTGTATATGTTATCTCTTTGGTCTTATATTTTCTATTATTTCTAATGTGTAAAAGTTCACTGGTTTGCTTTATTTTTTTACGCAGGGTAACAGTACAACTGTCTTTTACACCATGGAATCCAGTGCGCCTTCAATTACAAGTCAGACTGCTACACCAAGCCCGTCACAACATCAAGAAGGACAACAAAACCAGCAGCAAAATCAGACAAAGAAGACAAACATCGACGATCTACGTTGTCAGGTGCGAGAAGTTACAAACATCATGAAGAATAACGTAGAGGAGGTAGCAAAACGAGGAGAAAAATTAGAGGAACTGGAATCGAGGTCTGGTCATTTGGAGGATTTGGTATGTCTGATTGATGCATTATAAGGAAGATTTGCTGTTATCACCCTTGTTAACATTTTTTTTTTCTTTATTTTACCCACTTTTTTTGATGCAGTGTTTGTTATATCAGACTTAACATTTTTCATTGAATATCCTTTAATGCCTGTATCCACTAGAGAAACTTCAAATATTTATTGAAGAACTTTCGAATAATAATTGTTTTATTCCTTCTTCAGAAATTTCTTCTTGTATTAATTTTTTTAAATAAAGAATAACTACATGTATAAAGGGCAACTCAGATTTCATATACTAGTATATGATACCGGGTGTTTTACTTCGTTTTCGTAACAGACCGTTTCTTGTTTTAACCTTAGTTTGGGATGCCATATGTCGTTCCTAAGAGGAACATGAAGGATCCTCAAACAAAAGTCTTTTTTATGACTGTTCAAAATCTGATGTTCAAAATCATAAACGTTTTGTCTTTTTCAGTCCAGTTCCTTTGCTAAATGTGCAGCAAATGTGAAGAAGAAGATGAAAAGAAGAAATCGGAAGCTGATCTGCGCCATTACTTTGACAATCACAGGGATAGCCCTGATTGTAACTGTGATACTTCTTGTTTATTACTTAGGATGACCGTGTCATTGGTAGAATGTTTTAATTTGTTACTAATTGTTTCTTTTTTCTGTTATTCTTCAGAGTACAAGTTGCAATGTTGGTTAGATCTAAACGTTGCAAGGTGTCATTATATCTGTGATTTGATTAAGCAAAGTATGAAGTTAATGGCTTTCTCGTTTGTACTTGTCACTTTAGAGGATAATCCGCAAGACCATAATCTGTATTTAACAATTACAGTCTTTATTTCTTTAAGAAATGGATTTGTTCAATTGGCTGTTTTTTATATAGAAAAAAAAAAGGACAGAGAACCCGAGATGTCCTGGTCTAAATTGCAAAGTAAATCGTATATTTTCACCTTGTAAGAAAATTATGCACAAATATAAATATATATTTACTTCAAATTTGCTTAATCATTTTTATAATTATACATAATTTAACAAGATCTTCTGTCTCGTGTTTTATTATTTAATTTCATGCATTACGTAGCAAAGGTAAACGGATCCTATTCAATGAATCTACTGTGTATAATCATGTTCATGCATGTATGGAAGGATATTTAACATTTCTTGTCTTAAATGTTGTGTACATATGTGTTTTTGTGAGTAGGTTAAAATTGCCATTATATGAATTATTAATAAGATAAATATTTTATGATATTACACTTTCATGTAAATTAACTACATCTAGTTGAATTTATTTCCTCGAAAACATTTGGTAAAAATACTTTTATCCTCTGAATGACGAAACCATACCCTCAAGCATAGAACACAAAGCAGTGTTCAACATTAATTGTCGACGTGTGGTATTAAAAAAAAAAAGAGTCGGCTGCGCGGAATACCTACTATAAACAAGTCCATAACATGTCTGAAAATCGTTATGGGGTTAAGTCTATAATTATTTTTTTTTAACCTCGCACAGTCACATCAAGTATGAATAAATCCTGTTATTGAGGTGTTTACCCTAAAATACAAAAATTACCCCAAGAATACTGGAAAATACGCACATTTAACCTCACAGCGTACCCCTGGTAAGAGCAGCCATTGTATGTCTGGGTTTTTTTTTTCGCAAAAACTTTAACCATGTCCATAAAATTTGAATAGTTTGTGCTAGGGATTTCAAATTTCACTAGTGTATTTCTTGTGACAAGACCTTTCGTTGGATTTGGTACAAACATTTTTTTACCTCTTGACCTTGAAATTTGAGTTTAACCTACTTTTGCAAGGTTTTACTTTAACCTTAGACATAACTTTTGAACGGTTGGTGCTTGGGATTTTACATTTCACATGTGTATTCCACATATGACCATATGTGCACATTTCTTTTGTACCAAAATTTTTGAACTCTTTATCTTGACGTTTGACCAGCATTTGAAAAAAAAGCTTTTACCTTGGCCCTGAGCTGCCATATGGGAGAATCAGCGTTTTATCATAAACACATATCTTGTGCTGGCTTCAATGTTTTCGATGAATACGACAGATTTTTATGTAAATTTTGTTTACTGAGTATTTAACGTGGTCTATTCCGAAAGTAAGATAATAGCTGATCCCACCTACGAGAGACGTAAAAAATGTCATAGCGATCCAACATCTCATCAACAGGTCCAACATCTCATCAAGCCGTCCAACATCGATTTTTTTTTTACCTCTCGGTAAAAATTTGGAAATGTATATACTTTTTGTAGTGTAAAGTTATAAAGGAAACAATTTTTAAAGGATTTTCACACCACCTCCCCCGAAAAAAAACGTGGCCCACCTGAGGTTGACAATGGTTTTCAAGGAATGGATATTTTAAATATTATCCTCAACTATATGTAATAGTAATTATATTATACATATACATATATATTATTCAAATATTATATTTTATAAAAATACATATAATAGTAAACAGTACCCGCACAAATTCTGAGTGGTCAACAGTTTTTGGAATGTCACCCGTCGTCAAGCAATGTCGACTGTTACTACATTTTTTCATCATTCAGAGGGTAGTCATGTTTTTGAAACATGTTTATCGACTAATCAGATTCAATTAATTTACAAAAAAGTATTATAGTGAAAATTTACACCACTGGAAAAAAAGTGAGTTATTACAATTTGCTTTAATCTAGACGCAAAATGTAATAATACAGAAATCGTGTTTTTACACTTTACGTTATAATAATGACATTCTGCATTGATCTCGAATATAATAACACAAAACGTAATAATCACAGTTTGGTGCAATATGGGAAAATCAGTGTTTATGTACAATTATGTTTATGTAAACAATTAGTTGGATCAAACAAGTTGATGAAACAAGAATATCAACTGTCTCGTTTAAAGTCATCATATCGTAAGTTCTATGGTCGATACAATGACCTTGTCATCAAATACAACTTATCATTGAGTCAAATGCTGACTGATGTTTTTCATACTAATTGTTAGGCCATTATTTACACACTGAATTGTCGACGGATTTTTCCGTTATTTCCCGATCATTACAAGGAGCACACGGCGGGTGTGACCAGTCGGCAGGGGATGCTCACTCCTC
The DNA here is from genome assembly GCF_033153115.1 of Saccostrea echinata. NCBI lineage: Eukaryota > Metazoa > Mollusca > Bivalvia > Ostreida > Ostreidae > Saccostrea > Saccostrea echinata. The sequence continues at coordinate 7,379,839 of NW_026889751.1, forward strand.
CATGGCACCTGATCCCACCTCTGATGTTTGGAGGTCCGTGTTTGCTCTGCTCCTATTTTGTATTGTTTAATAGACTTTTGAGCTTGAATACTGTTCGTTATCTCCATAATTTATGTTTCATTTATCATAGTTTGCGTTGAACATTATTACATTTCGCGTTGTAACAAGGTAAATAACGACATAAAAGAAGTTCTACCCTCGCTACACTAAATGTATATATGAATGATAATTTATATATAGCATTTTAATTTGCAAGAAGGAAAGTAATCGCTTTGTTTACTATATATAAAAGGATACATATCTTGCATGCATAACCAATTCTCTTTCAAGCATTTTGTAAAAATAAATTGAAATTTATAAGTTTCAAGTTAAAGGCTATCAATTATGAAGTCTTTTTTTGTAGTCAGCCATAAGGTAAACAAAACACCTGCTTTTTGTATTTCTTATCAGGAAGACTGATATATGTACAGAATAACGACGGAAGATAATACATGTACCTTGTACAAATACAAAGAACAAGCCCTTTTACCTTTTAATTAAGGTAAAAGGGCTTTATACTAGTTTTATTTATTTACTATTAAACATTTTACCTAAACCAGAATGAATACTTTTAAATCAATGAAAGTTTTCGTTTAGATCATTTAATATGTAAATAAATTTATTGATGAAAAAAAAGTCAGTGCGACATTTAATGCGGAAGGACAATCAGATAACATATTCATACCAAGTCGCAGCTATAGTGGAAGACAGTCAACCGTATCCACACATACGACTCAGATCTGGAGCCCCACTCCAAGATGCAGTGATCTGTCACGTGAGGAAATTGATCGTATCGTCTGTTCACTACAAAGAGTTCCCGTCGGGGTCGGGAGAGGAAGTATTGGGCCCCGGAATGCGGGAGACCAGTGAAAAAAAATCCAGAATATGGCTTTACACAAGGTAAGTATGATTTGTTTATGTCGTCTTTACATTTCTCATAATCGATAAGTGATCCAAAATATCTGTGTCGGAGTAACTTCCCTTAGATAGCACGAACTAAGTAGGCCAAAATGTATGTGTCTCATCGTTCAACTTGAAAAATACTAAAGTTCATCGCTCTCTTTTTTGGTTAGTTTAAGGCCTAGGGCAAATTTCATCAACATTCCATTCATTGGTAGCTAATCAGTCATAAGCCATTGTCCATTTGAAGTCTATTTCAGATAAGAAAGGGAATTCTATGTTATGCATATCACTTTCACATTTATAGCACCAGTTAACATTTTTCCTCAGTTTTCTTTTCATTGCTTTTTTCCCTATATTCTAAGAGGGAAATTCGTTTAATTTTGGTAAATTTCTGTAATATTTATGTACATGTAATACTGTAATGCCGTTGCGATATCGTGACATTTGCATTGCATGATAGCTGTATTAATAATACAACAACGTTATATTGGAGAATACAATTATTATAGATTTTTGCAAACAGATGTGCGTTTGCAATAGTCAAGGAATCGATTGGAAAGTGAAAACAATTAGTATTTACGGCATTGGAGCAATTGTCGTGTTTTAAGATCCGTTAAGATAGAATTGTAAACGTGTATTTGATCGGTTAATACGACATGTACTTTTTACATATTTAAACAAAGGCCATCTTGGTTTTTACATGTATATCTTTTAAAGACGTTGATAATGTTTTTATAGGGCTTGATCGCTGAACGTAAAAACACTAACGCCGTATAAAGCATTGATTTTAATTTCTACTTGCCATGGTGAAGATTTGCGAGACATATGTTGCCGTAAGCAAGGTTTTTTTTTTTTTTTTTTTTTTTTAATCGTTTATTTGAACTTGTATCAGTTTGCCATCTCTAAGCGATCGATGCACGTTAGATATAAATTACAATCCTTTTTTATTGGAAAAGAAATATAAATATATGAAAACTGCGCAAACGGCTTAAAAGATATTATATATTATACTTTCATGTACATTAGTTTAATATGATTCGCCGAGAAACATTTGATAGAAAAATATATTACCCTCTGAATGATGAAACCACTTCCTCCAGCGTGATAAAGCGTAAAGCAAAAGTCAAAATTGCGTGAAGATGGGTGATTCTCAAAAAAAAAAAAAATAGTTGACTGCAAATTTGTGCGGGCACCGTTCACTGTTATATCTAGTTGCATAAAACATTCAGTTTAATGTAATAAATATCGCATGTAGTTGAGGGTATTAAACATTGAAAATTTTCATCCTCGACACCATTGCCAACCTCGGCGTCTCGGTGATAATATTCAGTGTTGCCCTCAACTATACATACAATATCTTTATAATATCTTGCGTTTCTGTAATACATATTACCATTTTTAAATTTAAAAAAAACTCTTTTTTAAGACTAATTTATAATACTGTGGGAATGTATCAGAGTTATCTCGCATGCTACATACTTTATGGTCATTTTCTGTTTACAGACAAAATCGGAAGATGAAATCGAGATGATAGAAATACAGGTAACATAGACTTCTCTTAATTAATCCAACACACCAACCTTGTCCTCGATTATATTATTATTATAATGGATAAAAATTAATGCATTAATTAAATGTCCTGAAAACATAGTTCAGATGTTGTATATTCATCCGTGATTGTCTGTGAGCTTGTATGCAAGATATATCAAACCGCTGATACGGGGTTTAGTAAATGATTCAGAAAAGTTTTTCGGATAGAACCAGTTACGGTTAATTTGATGAAATACATTGCCCATAATGACTCCAAAATATCGAACTTTCTCTTGATATACGTTGGAAAATTGATGTATTATCAATGAATTATTATACACATAGTTACAGTTTTAACCTTTTGAATTAAAAATAAACATCAAGATATAACGATTGCCACGGAATATATATTTCTGTAGTTATTGTAAGATGTTAATATATTTGACAGTGACCTTTAAAATTGTAAGATAATATTACAGCTTATTGTAGAGAAACTGAAAAATTGCCCTCCGTTTATCTTTCCAGATCTTCAATAACAGGAAGAGTACCGTTTGTTGTTGTTGTTGTTGTTTTAAGCCATGGCTCTTTAACCAGAATGTTGCTGGCTAAAACATTTCGTATTGTGAAATTAAAGCACTGACAAATAAAGCATGCCCCCCCCCCCTTTTTTTTTTTTTGCTTAAAAGAGAGTCATATAAATTCTGTTTTATTTTAATATCCAACCTTTCAAAAAGATCAGCAGTATATATACTATCAGAGCGTATTAAAACATATTAAAATCAACTAAAGACAGACTTGAAAATTCATGCACGTTACGCACGAATGAATGGGTGTCAGGTTTAGGGGTTAGATGGATCAAGTCGAAGATATTGATTGATTGATTGATTGATTGTTATTGTTTAACGCCGAGTCGGCAATATTTCAGCCATATTGGCGGTTCGAAGATATTGAAATGAAAAGTTAAATTCCACTACATAACATCCGGTTTTTGATTGATTATTTTACCCTGATCACTTTTAAGAAGTGCACGTGGATCCAGGATTTTAGAATTTAAGGGGATGCCAAACGTTTGATAAAATTAAATGACAGCAGAAGCTTACAGTTCTTGGTGTTCAAATAAGTATAATAGCATAAAGTTGATCATGACTCTCTCTTAAGGTGAAATATCCCTCTGCTCTAAATTTCACTAATTTTTTTCTTAATCCGCCCATTGGGTTAATTACAAAATAAAATTCAAATGTACATGTCTGCATCCACCATAATATGATTACACGTATAGCGATTAATATCGTATCTTAGTGTCTTGCTATGCTGTTAAGCATCATTTTCAAAATTGTTCAAGGTATATATGCCCCCCTCCCCCCCCCCCCCCCCGAACCATGCTTCTGTAAGTATCATACGAAGGTGAAGGGAAGATTTTTTTTATAAAACATTTTTCTGAATTTGCAATAAGTCGAATTTAAGTGTGCTGTCGAAACGTATCCTTTTATATCATTGTTCATTAACACAAAGAGCACAAAATAAGTCACAAATGATATGTTATTATTGTTTTGAATTCATGTGTGCTTGATTCATAACTATTAAAATCTTTGCAGACTAAAGATACAGATGAAGGATTTGAGATCATTGAAATCCACAAGGTAAATTTTCTTCAAAAAGTCATTTGAGGTTTAATGACCCTCTGATAAGTGATAAGAGAAATTCAAGCATCTCTAACAGGGATAATTAACTGACTCTAATTCATTCATAAAATTATAAAGTTAAACGACCAATTCTGTCAAATTTTTCACCCGCAAGTAAGATACAATTGTGTGAATTTTGAATATCAATTGCATTTGGAAAATCTTTAGTATTGATTTTTTATGCAGAAATATAACACTATGGTTTTATGTCTCCTAACTTATATAAGACTCAAGATCATGCTCTAATAGAAAACATTTTAAACCGAGGCAGGCCATTGACAAATAAGTTGATGTTACAGGGATTTCAACAACCTAGTTTAAAGCATCATTTCATTAATTCCATGGTCATTATAATGACCTTGTTAGTGACTGACATATTTCATACCAAATTGTAAGGCTTTTGTTTTTATACTAAATTGACTACGGATTATACGGTCTACTTGATCAATACATAGGGCTTACGGTGGATGTGACCGGTCGAGAGGGGATGCTTTTTCCTCTTAGGCACATGATCCCAACTCGGGAACGTCCAAGGTCGTGGTTTATGCCCTGTTCATAGATTTGTTTTGTTTGTATTTCTTTTTTTGAATCGATTACTGTTCATTATCTTAACTCATTTCATTATTATATGAGTGAACAGATGATAAACATTAAAGTCAGTTGAGCAGCCATAAAAGTATATTTGAAAAATAGCCTTCGTGCTGGCTAATTTTAACAATAGTGCGCACCCATTGTGTTAGAAATTTTATTATGAATTACTATATTGTTTGAATTATTGAATGTAGAGAAAAACATAACCATCTTCAATTTTTTAGATAGTTTACAATGTAGGAAACAAAAAACCTCAGAATTATCAAGATACACTTTAAAGGGGGGGGGGGGGCGATAAGGCCAGAAAAAACAAAGTCAATTACTAATTTTCAGCCACTTAGATAGCACGAAAGAAACCCTTAAATGATCTCTCAATGTTTGAGAAACCGGTAATGAGTAGAAGGCAATGTGCATAATACATACAGTTATGATAATAGAATGGGCAGCTGTCATCCAATAAGAGTAATTTCCCGGGTAATCACGAAAACAATAAACAGCAGATCTTAAAGGATTGATTGTCCATAACAAAGTAGGCATGGTAACTCAGTTTGTTACCAACAATGGCAGCTGGTCAGAATTTCGTTAACATTTCAAAAACAAAAAAAGTTACTAGGATGAAACATATGTTAATATATTTTCAAATAAATTTAAAATATGAAATTTTTTTAAAAAATAATTTTGAGTTACCAAAGATTTGTTCTGAGTTTCAGATTGGTCGACCGGTCACAGTAGCCTAGTGGTAGGGGTTCGAGAAGCCCTTCGATTCTCGTTCGCTCTTTCGCCGCGCCTCTTTAGTTTGGGAAGTAAATAGGGGTATAGTTCTGTAAATGTCAGTTATAATTTTACTTTAGACCTGAATAGAATCCATTTCCATAAAAATAATGATGTTAAATAGAATAATTTGTACTATCTCATTTTGCAATTGAAAATTGGTTCTTCGTCTATATGATATGTTATGCATTTAAAAAATCTGTTTACAGTCAATATCCTATTTCAATTTTCTTCCGTGATTATTATTTAGACTTCTGCTCTGTCATGCCGAATATCGACTAAATATTTTTCACTTAGTTACTAAAAAAAATAAATAAAAATATACTACTGAATAGTAATTATGAGTTCAAATTCAAAAATTGAGAGATTTTTATTCATTTTCAACTTGTCTATTGGTGCTTAAGATTGTACCATCATCTGAAGTGGATCAAATTATCATATATACATGTAATTAGGAATAGAGATGTGTGCGTACTTTGATATTTTTTTTTATGTCTACCTTGATCTAATGTGTATTTATTTCATGATTGGATTTGTTGTTTGCACAAAATTGTATAAATAATATTTATGGCAAGCTTTAAATGTTTTGATATTAAATAGAGTTTAACTGTTTTCAAATTGCGGAACAATAATTAGCCAATTTATGCACTGTTCACACGGAAAGTTAAATTCGAATTAAACGTTAGTTACTGCGAATTAATTCTGTGAACGTTAAGCGAAGCTAATTCGAATTAAATTCTGACGTACGCATAATGACAAAATTATGTCACATGCCACATGCCGGTGATCAGATGTAGGCACCTATGCTATTTCTGAGTAAAAACATAGAAAACAAGATGTGCTTGTAAAACACTGATGCCCCCGTATGGCAGCTTATGGTGAAGGTTAAAGTTTCTCAAATTCAAATCAAAATCCAAGGTCAAGAGATCAAAATGTTGTTACCCAAAGAGAGGACTTGTATCAATGGATATACTAGTACCTGGTAAATATGAGAGCCCAAGCACCTACCATTCAACAGTTGGTCAAGGTTAATGTTTTCTAAAAGTGGGTCAAACTCCAAGTTCAAGGTCAAAGGGTTAAAATTAATGGTATGCAGTGGAAGACATTGTAATAAGAAATACACATATAAAATATAAAAGCCCTAGCACCAACTGTTCAGAAGTTCTGGTCAAGGTTAAAGTTTTCAAAATAACGTCAAATTCCAAGGTCAGAAGGTCAAAATTGTTGGTACGCAAAGAAAGGTCTTGTTACAAGGAATATACCTGTGGAATTTGAAAGCCTTAGTGCTAACTGTTCAACAGTTAATGCCAAGGTTAAAGTTTTTTAATAGTGGGTCAAACTCTAAGGTCAAGGTCAAAAGACAAAAACAATTTCACTCATGGAAAAGTCTAGTCACAATGAATATACAAGTGGAATATGAAAGCCCTAGCACTAACCGTTCAAAAGTTATGGCCAAGGTTAAAGTTGGGTAAATTTTTGCAAAAGTGGTTCAAACTCCAAGGTCAAGGTCAAGATATCAAATATGTTGGCACCCAATGGAAGGTCTTGTCACAAAGAATATACATGTGAAATACGAAAGCCGTAGCTCAAACCAATCAAAAGTTACGGGCAATGTTAAAGTTTTTGCTGACAAACAGACGGACGTACATGGCAAAAACTATATACCCCCGAATATTCAATTAAGTAGTCATAAATATGGTAATCTCCAAGAATGTGTACAGAAACTTTGACATTATTCAAATGGATCTGCTCTGCATCAGGTGACGTGATTTGCAAATGACATCATAATAGCCTTACTGAATAACCTGTCTAGAAATCTTTCTTTTTTTTTTTTGAAAAAATTGCGCATTAGTCTACTTTGCACTAACTGCCTTGTGAATGCAATTTAATTTTAGTATGTTTTGTGTTGTCTTATTTGTGTTTACATACACATGTACATGACTTGTTTGATTATCCTGTCATTTATTTTACTAAATAAATGACCTCTTCTATTCCTCTACTGAATGTTATGTGTTGTCTTTAATTAGGAGGTTATGTTTAATCAGGTACCCATAAAACAGGTTTATAATAATAAAACATTTATGGGTATTGATTCTTGCTATTTTGTTTTTGGCACCTTTTCTTTAAATAGAAAAGTCGTATGTGTCCTTTGCGCATGCGCAGTTTCTAGCGTCAGTCGCCATTTTTATTAATTTACAGAGGAATTCCCCAAGAAAATAAGTAACCATCACCCACCCCACCTCCATCATTTTTTGAACATTTTTTGTGTAAACAATTTATCCAATAAAATGTAACCTTGATTGTATTAGTATTATGGCGGTTGTGCCCCATCTTTCAATCACATTCTGTATATTATGTAAGAATATTGAGCCTACTTCAGAGAAATACTTTTATTATGTACATCATATTTCTGATAAATATTACATAATTGTTTGATAACTATGTTTAGTATGTTTTGCTTTGTCATAATTGTTTGAGGACTATGTTTAGTATGTTTTGCGCTGTCTTATTTGTGTTTACATATACATGACTTGTTTGATTATCCTGTCATTAATTACCTCTTCTATTCCTCTACTGAATGTTATGTGTTGTCTTTGAAAAGGAGATTATGTTTAATCAGGTACCCATAAATATATATATATATATATATATATATATATATATATATATATATATATATATATATATATATATATATATATATATTCTTTTTTACAGCCAAAGTCTCCGAAGATACATGTCACAAGAACCAAAAACAACAACGAATCCAGCCATAATGATAATATCGAACTCTTGCATGAAAGAAAAGACAAGTTATCGAATTTGGCAGCTTCCACTGAAAATCTGGCAAATCAGGTACAAATAGATATTTTGATTTTAGAATTTTCCCTATAGAAAGCATTCCAAGGCTTATACCTAGGTTTAATGACTAGTTTTAGTTCCTTGAGCTTACAACGCTCATGTAGAAGAGTTAGTGGTTTAATGAACAAAAAATGAAAAGTTTATATACCTTTAGAATTATACTTGTATATATATACATGTATTTACATTTGCAAATGTTTTCCCTTAAGTAACACTATTTGAACAAATCATTTTTACACCTGTGTAAAAACAGATTCGTCATGTGACCATAAATTGATTGTCCTAAACGAGCTACTTAATTTCATAGTGACGTCATAAGTGATCGACGCGCTCAGCACATTCAATTTATACCGTTGAGGTTTTAAAAAATAAATCAATTTATGGGTTTAAAACCCTAGGACCCAATTATTTGTAATAAATCAGTCACAAATGTAAATATAAGTAATAAGGTATCATTTTAAACTTTTATCGGGATGTAAATTTGGGTTGGTCATGTGATCAAATCCCATGAAGCTCTTCGGGCTCTATGGTAGAGTTGATCACGTATTTACATCCCGATAAATTTTTTTTTTCTCAAATAAAGTTGATATGGACACAAATCCAAACTTGGACACAAATCCAAACTTAATAACAGAATTTGCTTACAACGCTCATGTAGGAGTGTTAGTGACATAGTGATAAAAAAATATAGATTTTATATTTTGATTTAAATTCTAGGTATGTTAAGTAGATATAGAGACAGATCGAAACTTAACAGAATTCTCTTTTCTTACAAAACAACCAATCTTATAATTTTGCATTAGGATTTCTCCTGCTTACGTGATCTACGTCATCTAACGATCTCAGACATTATAATACATATAATCAAGTTCAGATTTCTTTATATGAACAAAAAATATATTACAACTTTTGAGATATTTTCAACTTTAAATTTAAGTATGGATTGGCTAAAAGCATTTCTTACCTCAGACTATTTTTCTTTTGGTGATGAATAATCACAAAGGAAACCTGTAGTTTGAAAGAGTACAGCCAGGTAATTGCCACACAGTTATTTGGGAAATAAATCGCTGGTTTTCTATCAAAAGTGTCAGGTGTACAAAAGGTCCTTTATATACATTTATATTGTCTTCTCAAATTCAAGCTGTATTATTATTATATTGATTCTGGAATTAGAAATGGTTTGCAGTTCAACAAAAGGACAGACAAGAGATTGGATCGAATGAGATTCAGTTTGTCGTCACTGCAAGGTTAAAGTCCTTTTTGTCTGTTAATCTTTTTTTCTTTTTATTTTGAGAATTAGGAATAGAAATTGTATACGATAAAGCATCTTTTGTACCTTTACATATGAACGAGGGTTGTCCCAGAAATACGCGAACATTTTCACTATACTATAAAGTTAAAAATTGGTATACATCATGATCAACACTTTTTGAATATTGCATAAAAATTTCAATGAAATATCACTATAATTAACATTTCCCTCTCTGGTAAACGAATCTTACAACTCAATTGTCAGCGCAACACTGACGACGTCAAAACGTATAGCTAGTGGCGTTGGTGAATTTGTTCTGGAAATGTGCTTTTGATAAAATTCGTTTAAGCATAAATTCGGCACTGTATTTACTTTTCTTTCATTTACCAAGTAATACATTTCAAATACTAGTGTAACCAAAACATTGCGTAATTAATTCTTTTAATAGACAATTTCTCAATCCCGATAATAAACCTAAAAGTTCGCATTGTTTAACGACGGCCTTCAATTAGGCCTATAACGTCCAGGTTGATTAATCTTAGAATGTTTTAATCTTTTTCAACTCTTATGAAATGCTCATCAGCAATCTGACTGTGTATTGATAATATTTGAAATTGTTCCCTGAGCCCTGAGTAATTGTTCAGAATATACAGAGAGGGTGAACACTTTTCACAAATGGAAAGATACCCTTTTTATTCTTACATATTTATTAGTTTACGCCCTCCTCCTTTTGAAAAGTTTTACACAAGGCATACTCGGATAAGATATTATTGACACTAAGGCTAGGATGGAGTTACTTAGTACAACAAAACAGTATTATAACTCTAACCGGAATATCAATCTTATAATATTCATGACCTCGGGAGAAAGGTTGAGCCACAGTAGGTATCAATGTTTTACAGAGAAATGTAAGGAAAAAATCTAGCCGGCAACAGCAGTAACATATGATTAATTATTGTATTAAAATGCAAGCATCCTGATAACTCGAAGATTCAAGTTTGTTGAAATCATGGCTCCCAGGGGTCGCATGTGGCCACAGCAGAGGATCAGTTTTATTTAAGCATTCTTTGAATATCCTTTTCTTAACATTAGCTTGTCCACGGTGAGTCATATTATTATGCAAGCATCAAGCTAATTCAAGTTTGTTCAAATCATGACCCCCGGGGATAGGTTGGACTACTATAGGGATCAAAGATTTATATGGATTTAGATAAGGAAAAAAGTCTTTAAAATCTCTTTTCAAGAACAACTCGGCAATGTTTAATAATTGAAATACATTATATGTATACATTATAATTCAGACAGCAGGAATTTAAGTTTGTCCAAATCATAGCCCCAAAAGGGGATCAGGGTTCAACATGGAAAAAAATAGGAGAATAGAAAATCTTTTCAGAATAGCAGGGCCACACTTAATCAAATTGTTATTCTATGCTAATATTCTTAATAGCGTGGATTCATTATCTTTTCATATTATGGGTTATAAGGATCGGGTTAGGCTACAAAGATAGGGGATAAATTTTTACATCAATTTTAATATATGTGAACTCAGAGTACTATAAATCATTACGCTTGAGATTGGAAAGGGGCCATAATATGGGTTCATTTTTTTCCCTTGGGAATAAAAGAGGAAAAGAAATCATTTTCAAAATCGTCCCCATAAGAACGGCAGGGTCAAGGTGACTCCGTTGCCCATGAGATTGTTTTGTTGTGTTTGTATTGTTGTGTTTGTTTTGTTTGTATAATTTTGTTTGGAATAACGATTAGAACAATACGCTAACATGTTTCACTAGCATACCGCAATCCAAGTTATCCAAATTGTGAATTTTTAAAACGTATTTTATTGGCGTTAATAATGTAAAAGTTGAAAAAAAAACGAAAAGTTATGAAATTCATAAATCCAGTAAACAAACCAAATCGTGAACAGTGCAAAAACACGAACCACTATGTTTTATTAAAAAGATGCAGTTCGTAAAAAGGAAAACGTGACGAAGAAGAGTAGTATTGGCATTGGTTTTTTTTCTTTTCAAAAATATTATTTAAATGTGTTTAAGATAGAATGTTTTTAAAAAGCCATATAAAGTGTTATATCAACTACCTGGGCTGATATAACATAAAATATGAATTGTAGTATGTTGTATTTTATTTAGCGTAAATTTGTCATATATTTGTGAATATATTTGCATTTTTAAGTCAACTAAAAGTGTACATGTACATGCAAGGTGCATGTATATGACATGTTTTAGAAAGAAAAATTAAACCAATTTGAGATCCTTTTAACACTTGTAAAATCATTAAATTTTAGTACATATATCGTATTACATGAATATAACAAAAAATTATAATTTTGATATGTACTTTTGAAGCCATTCTCGCTTTCCTATGTAATATGGGTTATCGACGCGGACTATTCTTTAATATCGTGTATTATGAGTTGAACCAAATTGCACAGAGTATGGAATCTGTATTTATTAAGTATATGATAAGTAATAGTTATTATTTCTTACTCATAATGAATACTGAACAATTACTAATAATTCTTGTTTCAAATTCCAGACGCAGCAATACCGAGATAATATGAAGGCAGTTAATAAGGCTCTGGCTGGACGCTATAGACTCTCTAACCGTCGTCTGACCATTGCTATAATAGTTATTACCGTGCTGGTAGTGATTGCAGTAGTGATAGCTATAATTGTACTCACCAAAAGATCCTAGCATAAAGACCATCTTGTCACCTTGGCCTGTCCTTGCCTTCTTATGTGAACATGAGAAGTATGAATATGGTCATAATACATTTTTCTCAAATTTTATCTGTTTTCAATACATTCCGAAAAGAAATGTCCAATTAATTCTACATAGGTTTCTTTTTTGTCGATATTTCTTAATTACATCTGTAGGTTGAATGTTTGAGGCAAAGATAGAGAGAACATATGTCTGTTAGTCACCCGTCTACACAGTTGAGACGATTTTTTTGTTAATCTGATTGTCCGTCTGTATATCATAAAGTGGGTTTGTCTAACGGTTTCGTAATGTTATCAAAAAAATTTAAGATGGTTTCGATCAAAATTGGTACAAAGATGCACATCCTCCTCATATGTAAATTATAGAGATAGTAATAAATTATAGAGAGAGTGAATTGTCCTTTCATGAACATTATCCTTGCCATTTTTAAAGCGTATTTATCACCCTTTCTGCATTTCTTATTATACACAATGGCAGTTAGTAGATTATAAAGATTATAAAGATACCAGTTGTACATCATTTGCAAGGATAGACATGTGGAAAAATAATTCTTCGTCTATATGTCTCTCTGCATGTATACATTTTTGAAATGATGTCAGATATTTTTATTACATTTATACCTTTGTAAGAATAAATATTTTAGTCCCTCTGACAGCATTTTGGAAGATATACACATTGGTCTTGAAACAACTTTTGTCTCATATGTTTAATATTTCCCTTTGAGTTATTAATTATTAAGGTTATTACTGACTAACTCGGTAAATGTGTACCTTTCTAGTTATATAAAAATTATGACAACATTTTTGAAAATGCCATCTCTTAAAAATGCAAACTATTTTCCACGCTTCACTTTTTTTAAAAGTATTTATCTTTATTGAAACTGGTTTGGGGTCAACTGGGGATTATAGCTCTTGCCCTCTTTTCCTCCTCTTAGATGAAAATACTTAACGTAGATTATTATGCTTCTTTTCATTCTAGATTTAAATGTTTAAAATTGTTCTTCCGAAAATGTATAAATGTTTGAATCATTTGTTTTACCATGTTTAGTTCGTTTTCGAATATTATTAAATACTTGTCTAACAAGGTATGTATACATGTGTCAATGAAACTATTCAACACAATTATTGTACAATTAAGCAAGTTATATGTTGGGTTGCTTTTAATACCCTCTTGATTTTAAAATGCTTTTGTAATATTTTAGCTTTATAAAAATGACCTCATTTTGAGTTAGTGCAATATGAACCATTTTTGCATATTTATATTAAATTTTGACGATTAAATATTATGCATGAAAGATGTTTTGTATTTACGAAAAGAATGCTGAGACAGCGTCCAATTTAAAAGGACAGTGTGAAAAGGAGAGAATTGTGTCCAATTAGGAAGTCATTATGTCTGGAACTTCTGTTTCTCTTTGAGTTGAAGTCTTTTTGTAAGTATGTTCCTGTTCATTTTTAAAATAACAAGATATGTTTATGAAACGCTGATGCCCTCGTATGGCAGCTTATGGCGAAGTTTAAAGTTTCTCAAATGCAAGCCAAACTCCAGGTCAAGAGATAAAAAAAAATATTGGTACCCACAGAAAGGTTTTGTCTCGAGGAATATTCCTGTGAAATTTGAAAGCCCTAGCATCAGCTGTTTAAAAGTTATAGCGAAGGTTAAAGTTTTTTTAAAAGTAAGTAAAACATCAAGGTCAAGGTCAAATGGGCCCCAAGGGAAGGTCTTGTCACAAGTGATACACATGTTTGTGAAATGTGAAAGCCCAAGACCAAACGTTCACATCTTATGACCAAGGTTAAAGTTTTTTTTAAAGTAGGTCAAACTCCAAGGTCAAAGGGTCAAAGTTGTTGGTATCCAAAGGAAGGTCTTGACACAAGGATTACATATGTGAAGTATGAAAGCCCAAGCACCAATAATTCAAAAGTTATGGCCAAGGTTAAAGTTTTTCAAAACAAGGTCAAACTCCTAGGTCAAGGTCAAAGGATCAAAGCAGTTGATATCCAAAGGAAGGTCTAGTCACAAGGAATAGACATGTGAAGTTTGAAAGCCCAAGCACCAACTGTTCAAAAGTTATGGCCAAGGTTAAAGTCTCATAAAATTTTGCAAAAGTGGGTCAAACTCCAAGGTCAAGGTCAAAAGGTCATATATGATGGTATCTAAAGAAAGGTCTTGTCACAAGAAATACATATGTGAAATATAAAAGTCATGGCTCCAACCAATCAAAAGTTATGGGCAAGGTTAAAGTTTTTGCGGAGAAACAGACAGACAGATGGACAGGGCAAAAACTATATACCCTTTATATAACTATATACGGGGGCATAATAAGTATAAGATGAATAAAGAGGATATATCCACATTGAAGATGTTCATTTAATCAAAGGAAGTGTCTCTTTAGATTATCTTCTAATATGGTTAACATAATGATATTTTATCACCTTATATTTTGATATTTATATATTTTTGAAGATCATTATCAGACTAAACATAAAGTTTAGTCTAAATTAATCTTAAAAATATGAATTTACCATCCACTTATTTGTCAATAGCTGGCCTCGTTTTTAGAAATTGTTCCTTCATATAGCATACTCTTGCGTATCGAATCAACTTGGAGACATAAAATTCAGGTGATAATGATTTATTGCTATATAAGGGAAGTTGACGATAGAAATATTGGAAGTAATCACGTTTACCATAAAATTTTGTTGTAAGGTTACGTTTAACGTCTTTTTCTAAATAAATATCCAAATATGAAACATCTGACATACTCTGTTGTATCTTATACTCCGAGTTCAAAGGGATTTTTCGAATCAACGCAGGATTTAAAATGAATATTGTGAATTGATAAAACGTCGTCGATATATCTAAATGTTGAATTGAAGGCCAGAAGTTGACGATAGAAATATTGGAAGTAATCACGTTTACCATAAAATTTTGTTGTAAGGTTACGTTTAACGTCTTTTTCTAAATAAATATCCAAATATGAAACATCTGACATACTCTGTTGTATCTTATACTCCGAGTTCAAAGGGATTTTTCGAATCAACGCAGGAATTAAAATGAATATTGTGAATTGATAAAACGTCGTCGATATATCTAAATGTTGAATTGAAGGCCACAACAAGAGCTTCAAATGAATACAAAAACTAGGTCTGCTATTAATGGAGCACGATTAGTGATATGACGTCGAATTTAATTGATTAAACCACGGAAAGTATTGGTTTGGGGTTGCACTGAAAAAGGACATCGATGATATGCAATTTTAAAATCCTATGCACCAATTTTAAAGCTAGTATAAATACTGTAAATTAAGCCTTTTCCTGACGCAAAACCGATCTTTAAAAAGAAATGTCTACAGGTACATACACGTAGTAAGAGAAGAGGGCCTACCCCTCTTTTGCCGTTAATTTTGTATGGAAATTGTCATTCTTAGGCCGGTGTAAAGACGAATAGTGACCCCCATAGAATTATGACCGGGAGTCATTTTTCGCCATAGAATAATGACTCCCGGTCATTATTCAACGGCGAAAAATGACCCCTGGTCATTATTTGGCGTCGAAAAATGAACCTTTTGCCCGTAGAAAAAGTGTCACCCTAAAAATCTGCACACCCTACATGACGAAAAATGATCCCCGTAGAATAATGACCCCTTGTATATTAAAGTTGAAATTTTTAATGGGCAAAAAGAAAGAAAAATAAATCAAGAGTCATGTTGGCCAAAATGCTAACCTGAGCATGTCAGGCATGGCATCGAAAGGGAAATGGGCAATATAAGAGGCAAAAATGACAAGTTATCTTAGAAATATCTTTGATGAACCCCTAAAAAAGTTTATTGATGTAAGGGGGATTTCCTTTTACTCTACCCTATCAAAAAGTTAAGGGTAGGGCAACCAAACTTGCAATGAACATTTTCAAGCGAAAAAAATTAAAAATTACGTTCATGAAAATGGAAGGGGGAGGACACCCCACCCCACCACTGATTCTATGCGCCTGAATGTTATGTTCACATTGTCAACTAAAGTAGGAGATTTTTTTTAACTATACTATATAAAAAAGAGGGGCTGTTTACAAGACTTTAAATGAACTTTTTCAAACTATAAATTGCTAAAATTTACATTCAGAAAAAAGTGGGGGGGGGGGTATACCTCCCTCTTCTCTGATTCTTTGTGCCTGAATATTATGTCCACTAGAGTGGAATTCGGATGCAGGTGAAATAACTTTTCAGAATTGATTTCAATCCATTTTTAGTTCAGTGTAGGAAAAATAAATCCTTATGTTTATCTGGAAAGTCAATAAAATGGTCTATATTCAATGATAAATTGGGAAAAAAATGTACTTCAATATACACTGTATTGAAATGTTTCCATATTGATGTGACAATGTATCACTGTTTTAAAGTGGATTTAAAAAAAATTTATTCCTCTTACATGTATTTATCCTATTCTTAGACGACCATGTTAACAGACTTGAATGTACATTATACTGGGAATTATACTGGGATTCTTCTTTATTGCTTCTACATATTTGAAAAGAAATTCCCATAGACCACTATTTAAAAATAAAAATGAATGCACATTATACGATTGTGTATGAGACATGCAGAAATTTATGTCCTTCTTATGTTTGCCACGTCTGCTTCATATTTGGACGTTCTTCTGACTATAGATGATAAAGACCAACTAACAAATAAATTGTCTGACAAACGGGATGACTTCGGCTTTTTCCATCGTCAACTTTCCTTATTTATGTAGTAATATTCCGCTATCATTTGCATATTATGTTTATGTCTACCAACTTATTCGATACCCAAGAGCACGATTAATTTTTAAATCGAGGCAGGCTACTGACAGATACATGTAGGTTGATGTTACAGGGGTTTCAACAACCTCGTTTAAAGTCAGCATTTCGTAAATTAATTGGTCGTATCAATGACACTGTCAACAAATATAAACTGTAATTGGGTCAATTTGCTTTTGCTTTTATACTAATATCGACAACGGAATGTCACGTTTACCTGATCTGTTCATAGGGTTTATGGAGAGTGTGACGGGGCAACAGGGGATGTTTACTCTTTCTAGGCACCTGATCCCACCTCTGCAATTTTCAGGGGTCCTTTTTTGCCCTGTTAGCAGAATTGTATTGTTTGTGGATATTTTTAAACCATTACTGTTCATTATCTTCACCTTTTAGGAAATATATCCAAGGTATGTCGTTCGCATGAGATATTATGTCATTCTATTATGTCTAATGATATCATCATTTTTTTCCTTCACTTTTAAAAAAAAGTTAATCGTACTAAAAGCATGCTGAATACTTTGGGAGACATGTTTACCACTGAAAAGCCAGAACATCCCGCTTGTCTGTTATTTAGCTAGGTATGTCTATATTCAGTCAAATATCCAAATATGAAACAAATGGAAGCAGTCATAAAGGGAGATTATGCTAAGTGTTATAACCAATGGTAGCCATTTTGTGATTTTTTAGTATGTGCTGAGAACACAATAAGCTTAAAAGATAGAAATATGCTTGTAAATGTAATGCTGTTTTATTGCATTTTAATTGACCGTTAGTCCAGTGTTGTTCAATAAGGGCATGAAGAAGAATTAAACATTGAGATTTAAACCTTGGCATCAATCATTATAAATCATTATAAATTTTGTATCATTTTGTTGGAAAAGGGGTCATTTTTCAACGGGGTCAATTTTTTATAGGATACACATGTAAAACAATGACCACTAGGGCTCTTTTTCTAAAAAAAAAATTGATTTTTTTCTACGACTTGGGGTCATTTTTTGTCGTTGAAAAATGACCCCCCGGTCATTATTCTATGGGAGTCATTATTCGTCTTTACACAGGCTGACCCCCTACCCCTACAGACACTTTTTGTTGTAGGTCTCACCTTATTGTGCCCAATTTATTTTCTGATAAATATGAGATTGGAATCAAACAATCGATTAAATTGAATGAAATCGTTCAATTTTGAAACAGTTATTGTCTGTGAAGTACTTATACTGCTCAACCCATCACTCACACAATACACTCTTTGTTTTCAATCGCCTTACATTGGATAATGTAATGTCGTCAAAATCGCTTTCAGTGCCACCATATTTCTCTCTGCTCAGACTCTCTGCCCAATTTGATTATGTGTGCAAGAAAATATACCGTCACACCCAGTAATTTACGATGAACCTATGAAATCATGGTACGTGGAGTTTGGTGTTGGTTGACTGAATGACATGAAAATGAACATGACATAAGACATTTAGTTAATTTATTTTGTTTGGAAGGAATTTAATGTGCAGTCTCATGGTAACCCGTTTCAGGCTGCTCTCTATACAATAAATCCTTTACAAACAAAACAAAATACTATGAATATAACTTTGCGCAAATCGGAGCCATCGATGTATAAAAATACAAGGTTTTTAAATGTGGCAAAGACTGATTACATGATTTCGTCGTTATGCTAACTTTGCTTTATCATTAGGTTTTATACAACGGGCCACATGAATATGCTTTAGTAATAGTAGACCCTTGACGTCACATATTTTTGATATCACCAAAAATAATGATAATAACCTTCTCAACAAGGTAGGGGCTTTTTTTTTTATAAGAAAAGAAATTAACGTCATGTAAATGCATAAGTAAGATTTTTATAAGCATCAATTGAATGGAGTTCCATCAATGAAGTTATAGTTTACTTTAGTGCAATTTTGTGTTGCTTTAAGCATTCATGATAGAATTCCTAGTAAAATATTAATTGATATATAGAATTACAACACCCACCAACTCCCCAATCCCAGAAATTAGAGAAGTAAATTAGAAACGTAGAGTTTTCCTTTGAAATACATTAGAAACATCAAAAGGCGGTTTTCACTCTTTGTATCTTGTGATTTTTGATTGTTGAAATTATAGCCATCTGCTTCAGAATAATGACGTATGTTAGAGTCCTTTAATCGTGATGGCACAAAAAGTATAGAGCATTTCGTAATGTTGGTCACTGCTTGAGAGATATTAAAAGCTGAATTAATATTTTAAATGCAGCTAATTTGTACATGTATATCTGTAAGACTTATGGCACACACTGAGGAAGAATGCAAATCTATCGAAATAATGTATTTTTTATGCTTAAATATCCGAGAGATGCAGCAAACCTTGCAATTTCAAAATTGCCATCGAACAGCAAATTGGCAGTGTAACACTAACATATTTCAGGCCGCAAAAGTTATTTTAGTTTTAAGCGTCAAATGTAACTAATGTTAAAGGAGAGTCGAAAAATTTAACTATCTCTCAGTTCGGTTTAAAATCTTTAGCTGATCATATTTTAGAGATCAATTTTCATAATATAAACACTTAAATTTGTGTGAATATATATACATATATATATATATATATATATATATATATATATATATATATATATATATATATATATATATATATATATAATTTTTTTTTTCTTATAAAATTAGAAAATATCTCAGCAAGGCAGTGACGCCTTTTAACACCTACTTATAGATATAATACCAGAGACTCCTTTAGTGTCGTTGGATTATGAGAGATGAGGGTATACCTCAACAGGTTTGTCCATTCTACTTAAAATTGTTGTGATACATGTATGAGCTAACAATGGGAAATTGCATGTTATGTACTGTATACTTAGTAGTTGATTAAACTCTTTTTATTTCTATTTCATTTAATTTTTTTATTTTGTCTCTCGTAATTAGATTAAGGTAAAAATAATTTAATCCTTATTGTTGTAAATTTATACAGGTCCAGACTTGACTTGATTTTTTAAATATAATTATAATCTATTTTTGACTATTCAAAATCCTATTATCTGTGCATGAATACAGGCATGTATTTTTAAATTGACTAAGGTCAGGAACTTAAAAGTCTTTTTACAAAATGAAAAAGGTGAAGATAACGAACAGTGATCCATCTCATATATCATGTTAGCAATTTACAAATCATGAACAGTGCACGTGCAAATCTCGGGCACCTGGAAACACTACAGGATGGGATAAGGTGCTTAGGAAGAGTAAACAGCCCCTTTCGACAGGTCACTCACACCACAAGCCCTCTGTGCTGATCAGGTAGAAAGAGTAATCCAAACAATTGGTATAAGACATATCAGTCATGATATGATCCAAAACATAGGTTGTTTGCAAAAAGGTCAAAATATATCGACCGTAGAATTTGCGCAAATTGCTGACTTCAAAGGACATTGTTGAAAACATCAATGTATTTATTAGCAGCTTGCTTTGATTTAAAAATTGATCATACCCAGAATATGCTCTTGGGTACCAAATCAGTTTGGAGACAAAAACACCACACACTGAAGGAATTTGGCAATGAAAAAACTGATATTACATTTATCATATACTGGTAGTTTATTTGTTAATTGGTCATTAACATGTGCAGTCACGTATAGAGTCATTAAAACACTCAAGTATGAAACAGATTTGTCATACTCTTTGATATCTGTCTTAATTTTGAATTACTGGGAAATATCAAGTGATCTCTGAATAAAAATAATTATTGTTAATTGATTGAAAGTCGTCTATACATGAATATCTAAATGTCGAATTGAAAGCCACAAGAAGAGTTTTCTTCTCATTTAGAAGTTTATGAATAAATTTTGCTTCATAAGAGCACAAAGTAGCATAATTAGTCCCAAAGGAATTCCAGTAGATTGTGTTGCAAAACCTGGTCTCCGAAGTCCGCTTAGATATTGTAAATGAATTTTAACAAAGTAGCTTTGTAATTGACTTCTCAATTTCTGAGCTCTTTTTTTTTTTTAAAAAAAAGAAGTAGCAATTGCCTATGATGTCAGATAGCCTTGTCTTTAATATATCGTAAGAAGTAGTTGTATTTATCCTAGAAAAATTACTTTTTTATTCTACTGAGTTTGGAAAAAATGTTATTTTAAATAATTGTAAGTGTTTTTCTCATTCACAGCAGTTAATATTTTTTGAGGAGTAAAAATAGGGGGCTTCGTGGAACATTTACTGGATAATCCAATACATCTTTGTTTATAAGGATTTGGTGAAGCTTTGGAATTTAGTATTGGTAAAGAAACTCAAATTCACTACCGTTAATCGGATTGTTCAAAGTATTTAGAACTGAAAGATAATTTTGAAGAATTATCTCCATAGACAGAAACTTTGAGCATAAGTTAATATGAAACCTGAAGAGAAAACAAGCAGTAATCACTCTTAAAGGTCCACTGGAACCATACAAATTGGGAGCGGAACAAACACCAAGGTGAGATCATGGAAGAGTAAACATCCCCTGTCGATCAGTCACAACCGCTGTGTGCTCCTTGTCATGATCCGGCAAACGGAAAAATCTTTTGACAATTCAGTGTGCCATAATGGCCTAACAATTCAGTGTGCCATAATGGCCTAACAATTTGTATGGAAAAAGTCAGTCAACTTTCGGCTTAAAAAGATATACGGTATTTGCTTACAAGATCATTGTATTGACCATAGAATTTGCGAAATATTGACTTTAAACGGGACGGTTGATATCCTTGGCTCATCGATTTGTCAATTGTCAATAGCTTGACTCGTTTTAGAAATTATTCGTAGGTAGAGCTTGCTCAGATGTGGAATTAATGCCACTTCATCTAATATGCAGATGTAGCAATAAGCATTACAAAGACAATATTATGTCACACTTTATCAGCTGGATCCATTACATATTATTAACAAGTGACGATTGGTTTTCGGATATTGAAAAGAACTCCAAACAGTTTCCTGATACTATTTTTAAAAGTGCTCTGGAGAAGTAGAAAATTCAAGAATGTATCAAGAATCAAGTATCAAGAATGTACCTCGAACAAAGGATTTTTGTTGATATCAGGTACAAGTAACTTGGTGTACTCAAACACCAGGTTTCATAGTTAGTTCACTATGCTATTGGTTGCATACTTACTGACTATCATTGTCAATGATAGATAATAATGATGGACTTACCAGACAATGAAAGTTGGGCCAGCTGAGCTGCTTAACAGTCATTAAAATTTACAGAATTCGTACAGAAACTCAAACTCTCTCTCTCTCTCTCTCTCTCTCTCTCTCTCTCTCTCTCTCTTGGACAAATTTTAAGTTAAACATTTAAGACTGTATTTAGATTTTAGGCTGTGTCATTGGGACATCGGCCAAAATGATATATGACCCGATAGTGCAGAAATAAAAGTGTACTCACTATCTTGTCTTTGGGCTACATTAAATTACAAAACAACACACTCAGATGCCTTACCTCATCTTTTGTAACAAATTTGAAATACATATGGACGGTTCTACATTGCTCAAGTAGTCTGTTATAATTAGTTTTTCAAACATTTATAGCTAGTTGGTATAATAGCACATTTGCTGTGGAAGTTTTTGAATTCTCTGCTTTTCTGTAACAACGGAGTGTTGAAGAAAACGTTTGGCAAATTGAATCATGCAGATTCAACTTGGTTGCCTGGAAAATATTCTGGAGTCAAGTCTGTAAGCCTCTTTTGATATGTTTCAGTTTGAGTCATTTGTGTTTCTTATATTCGTTGACGTTAATTATATGTAGAATATCTAAATAAATTCATTTATTATATACCCAACTGTTTGTCACTCAGTTTTACTGTTGAATTTATGCAATTTATGACGGTGTGATCCGACGTTCCGGATTACCACACTATGGTTTTCTGAATCCATATCACCCCTCTCTGAAACTGATGACATAGTACACAGATAAATGAAGTTTTTATTCTCGCTCTTCAAAAAGTTCCCTGAAAAAATGGTTTGTTTAATGCATAAAAGTTATGTAATTTATCCAAAAAGTTACCTTTTATTACATTTTGCTAGTTGTAAAGGGGTATATAATAAATTTATCATTATAACAGTAACTTGATCCGAAGAGCCGTATCACGTCTCGTTGACAGGCGCGGATCATCAGATCAAACTCGACGCTTCGCGTCTCGTTTGATCTGATGATCCGCGCCTGTCAACTTGACGTGATACGGCTCTTCGGATCAAGTTACTGTTATAATAATATATATTTGCCAGACTTCGTCCACACATTTCTCCTATATAATGTCTGTAAATAGACTCTGAAATGTTGAAAAAAGATTATTTTAAAGGGGAATATACTATTAGTTAAAACCGGTGTTTCACCTATGCCAGAACCCTTCAGCAATATAAAGAGCATGGCATTATTGATTTTCTCTTCGATTCCATTGAGAATTCTGAACTTTGTTTTGCCTTTCATAGAGAAATTGTTATCTTATTTATCACAGAGAATGTAAGAAAGCGGCAGATGTATCCAAAGCAGATCTTTTAGTTACATGTACATGCATTAACATAAACCAATTCAAACCTAATTCTAATTACGCATACACAACAGAACATTTGAGCGTTAACTTGCTAGAGCTCCTTCTGAAACTCTGAAACTATTTGTCCGTTAATCAAGCAAAATATGTCACCATTTGATTTAACGTATGCAATTATTTGCGATCCATTTTACGTAGTTTTTATCTTTTAATATTTGCTAATTTTTGTTAATAAATAACCTTCGCATTTAATGTCATTAAATGTCATTCCTGATAATTCCATTGTATTTTCATGAAAAGTTGATTATTAAACTATTTGTAGAATATGTTTAATAATTGAATATTTAACAACTTTCAACAAACTCAGTATTTCTTGCCTTTGAGCTACAAAAACAAATGATTACTTTTCTTTAACATAATGTCATGTTAGATGTATTCCAGTTCTCCACTATAAATTAAAATGGTGAAAGCAATATTTTATCACTTTCATGCCTACCTCTGAGCAAATAAACAGCTGTTAAATATTTTAAGTGGCTTCTACCGAACAATCTTAAGATACTTTATAATTGATGTTTTCACAGCCTCAAACATATGATAAGCACCGAAGGATAGATAAATAATAGACTTAATATACTTAATTAGAATCTTTACAGAACTAGATAAATGTTTATTGCATTTAAGATAAATTAATCTCTTTCCCTAAGTGTGAGTCAAACTGTTAACACCTTGCATGTAAAAAGAAAACTTCCTTTGTAGATTTTATTTTTTTATTTAATCCATAAGTATAAATCGTCGAAAGAAATCAGAAGACTTTAGGTTTGAATATTTTTTGTGCAATTATTTTCAGACATTCTCCTCTATTTGTTCTCGTTTACACCATACTGACTAAATTAAAGTTAAATATAAGACTGAAATCAGAAGCTAGCATATCTAGATAATATTAAATTACTGCAAAACATAGGATTTTATTTTGGGGGGATTTCAACATGAAATACTATTTTCTTAATGTGTTCACAAACATTCAATAATAAAGGACACAAAAATTTAATTTCATCCGTGAAACATGTTATTTATGTCATTCTGCATTACATGTACTTTTTTACTCCCAGAGAGTTATATATATATATATATATATATATATATATATATATATATATATATATATATATATATATATATATATATATATATATATATATATATATAGTAACTACGGCTTCATCATTCAACTAAAAAGGAAACCGATACACAAATTTATTTTATATACTGAGTATCCTTATCCTAACGTCCTCTACTTGTGTTCCAAGAAACAATATTTTGAATGAATTATATATTTTTCTGGCAACTTTGGCAGGCCCGTTCATGCAAATGAAATAGAAGAGCTTTTCAAAGAAGAAGAAAACACTACAAACAGACACCGTATAATCTTGTCAAGTCCTCTGGTCAGCAACCAGAAAAGCTTCAAGATAGAAATTCTTTATTTTTCTCCATCTTGCGTAATAATCCTTCATTCTTAAAAGTATTCCGTAATATGACACAGATGTAATTTATGGAGACTACTAGTAATGCCGATTCAACCTATAATGACATTGCATTTTTGAACAAGTATTTCATTATAAACATGAACATTTAAAGCAAACTCTATGCACTTAAAATATGGTTAATGACATCACATATTCAATATCTCCAAGTTTCGTCCTTGCATTAGCATTAATATTCTTATTTATTTATATTATTCGTAATTTTTGTAATATTTTCTTTTTAATTTTTAGAGTAGATAAAACACACAAAACACACTCAAATGTGTTAGAGAGGACGCATATTGATATTTTAAGACGAATCGATCTTTGAAAATATAATAACTAAAAAATACATTTCAGTGCAAAGTACCAAATAAAATACATGTACTTTTCACCCTAACAACAAGCACACTGACTATTTTCATGATTTTGCAAGGTTCCTTGAAAATTTAAAAGCATACATTTTTGAAAAAAATTTTGGAGGTCCCTGTTTGCTCCGCGCTCACAATTTGTATTGTTTCAATAAGTACACAATAAGTATTGTTTCAAAGAGTCTGACACATCTGTTTCATATCTGGATATTTTACTAGAAAAAGACGTTAATTGTAATCTAACAACAAAGCTATATGATAAACGTGATGACGATGACTTTAACTTTCCAATCGTCATCTTCCCTTATTTCTGCAGCAATATACCCTTATCACCTGCATATGGGGTGTATATCTCAGTTGATTCGATACGCCAGAGCATGCTCTACGTATGAACAATTTCTAAAACGAGGTAAGTTATTGAAAAACAAGTTGATGAAACAAGAATATCAGCTGTCTCGTTTAAAGTCATCATTTCGTAAGTTCTAAGGTCGATACAATGACCTTGTCAGCAAATACAATCTATCATTAGGTCAAATGCTGACTTTTTTCATACTTATTGTTAGGCCATTATTTACACACTGAATTGTCGTTATTTCCCGATCATGACAAGCAGCACACGGCGGGTGTGACCGGTCGGCAGGGAATGCTCACTCCTCCATGGCACCTGATCCCATCTCTGATGTTTTAGAGGTCCGTGTTTGCTCTGCTCCTATTTTGCAAGTTTAATGGACTTTTGAACTCGAATACTGTTCGTTATCTCCATATATTCCATCCAAAAATCGCAAATTTAAACAGTAAAGGTGTATTCACTACCTTGCCATCGTTTAAAGGATACACACTGTTCACAACAGAGTATACACGCGCGCATTATGTCGCCCGCGGGGCGTAGTGGTTAGAGCGTTTGCTCTAGAGTTGTGGAGTAAGGAGCTAATCTTTACGTCGCGGGTTTGAATCCAATTCGGGACGTGAAGACAGGTCCTTCGGATGAGACCGTATAAACCGAGGCCCCGAGTCGCAGTAGGTGTTGGCAAGAAAAAGATCCCTCACTGCTCATTGGCCCTGAGTGCCGAGTATAGGTATAAATTTGCAGTCCTCCACTGGCAAATGTAGGCGTCTTCATATGAGTGAAAAATTCTCGAGAGGGACGTTAAACAACAAGCAAACAAACAAAACGCCCTCATATACTCGGTGAAAATAGAATTTTATGAAATTACCGTAACTCTTAGAAAATGTGTGGAATTGTCTGAAATCAAACGTTTGATCAACATTGATTATCAGCTGTTTTTTATGGACAACATGAAATACTTGAAACAAAGTAGAGATTTCTTTATACGAATTCCTTTTACCCGCTTTTGACCATCTTCTTGTTATGCCATCTGTAGAACAGCTAGGATACTACATAAAAGTTGGATGAAAACTCAAGTAAATCTTACTTTGTCAATACCTTGAATTCACATAAATTTCTTTGACTAGAAACGTGTGTGTCTTCGTATAAATTCATTTGAAAAACAATACAATATGAACTACTTCCACTGTCCTTGTTTGGCATTATTCTTTTTCTTTTCAATACTAAAAATGTACAAGTTTATAGAATATTAGATTGAATATATAAAAATCATTACATATAATTATTTGAGTCCAACAAAAATCATGTAGATTTCATTTATGACTTTGTTGGTTTTCATTTTAAATTTTCACAACATTGAACTTTGATAAGAATTTTAAAGTATAAGGCTTTAAAAAATATTAAAAAAAAAAAATAAGGGAGTTTTATATAATGAATAAAATATTTTAAATTTTTGTTAAAAATGAATTTAGAAACTTTGGAGTCTTTTAAAATTGCAAACTGAGTCTATTATTAGAAACAATTGCATTCAACAAAAATCATACTTCATACATGTAAGTGTAGAGATCACCTTAAAAGCGTAAACGTTTAAGGATTGTTGAGTTCTTCTACGCTTCTTTCCTAATATGCTCGTTCTGAGTTTACTTGGGGGAAGATTTTGTTTCTTTATCTATTACCAGACTTTGAATGATATGATTTCAATGTATAGCACCTTTACGGAGGCATTTGCTAGCCTACGCAAATAACATTTTAATTGCACTTCTGAACAAATAAGATTTGTCCAGAACTGCAACGTACAATTTAGTGGATTAGATCCACTTTCCATGAATGTCATGAAAAAATCGAATATAATTTTGCACAAAATCCCTAACAAAAATATTCAAAACATGCATCATTTTCGGAACTGTTGTAGTTCGCAGTATATTGACATATAAATGTCTATTGTCAGAGCATATGAATAATGGGAGTGAAGTATTTTAGGGATAGTATAACATTTTCAAGTTTAATGATCAATACCCTGTTGAATTTTGTTTGTTTGTTCAAAAAAACTGTCTCCATGAATTTCAACTAATGCATTGGTAACAAATATGTAAAAGAAGTACTTCTAGCATTTACGTTCTTAGCTTTGCAATCTCTTATAAAAGCTGCAGGTCTAGAGAGGGGAAAAAGTCCCTACTGAATATATGAAACGTCAATAAAATTCTTGTTTTATCGAATTTCATATTTATCCTAAACTTTCATGACTAAGCTACCAAATCAGAATTTCCAAATTATGTAGTGCTATTGTGTCATTACTTTTATTGCATATACAGCATTTTAAAGTTTTTAAGCTATAAAAACGCATATAAGTCTTTTCGTTTTCTCTTTCTGTTGTAGTATTCTCTAGATTTCCCCCCCTATATTTTGTACTTGTCATTCTGATGAACCAGTTTGCGTAAGGAAATAAAGAAGTTTGAAACTTGTTTTAATTATGGAGTAGCAGGGTATCTCCAATATGTATCGTGCTCTGACAGAGTTATTGACGCCCTAAGGGTGAGGAACCCACGTTATTATATCAATAAAATGTACGTATGCGCATTGACACATTTTTTACTACCAGGATACAAAATAAGTTGCGTTTTCTGATATAATTCACCATCCTGATTCCATTATTTTTCTGAGTTCTATTTTTATATAATTAAAAGGGATATCATATATAGATTCGTTCAAAGTTGAAAAGTTCAAGGTAAAACTTCAACTTTGATATTCGGAAGTTTTCCAGTCAATGTGTCTTCATAAAAGTAAGGGAGCAATGTTGTCAACATCAAGATATGTTTTACTTTGGAAAATTATATTTCTGTTCCTGAAAAACATATCATTTAGAATATGCTGCGTACATCCATTAATATTCCATACACACTCTTCCTATAGCTTGCATATTAAAGCTGAACACAATTCGTAAAAGGCAGAGATTTATGTTGTTCTGCCATTTACTCTGCATTTTCAGTTAGCTGTACGGCCCCTATATAATCTGTTCACCTGGACTCGAGTCAGTGTAATCAGTTTTCATCGGTGAGGATTCTACATAGCTATTGTAAAACTTTCGGTAGCGACAAAAGTAAATGTGCGCTTCTTCCACGGCAGAAGAGAAAGTTACCAAAGAAACTTACATCAGTTACACATGTCACTGCATGCGCAGTACAAACAAACAAAAATAAACGTAAACTTCGATAAGGTATTGTAAGATAACTAACACGAACACGTGTCGCCCATTCCACGCAGGTAACCGTGATAAGAAAGCAGTCAGGTGTAACGAATGCGAAGGGTACACTTGTGCTGATATCGGAGACGGCAAAACAAAAATGGCGTAAGCCTATTTACGAGTCGTGTTCAGTTTTAATACACAGATTAAAGAGTTCAGTCAATACTGCCCAGGTGTACTGTCACACACTGATGTCAAAATTAATGACACTTTAGAGACTATTCTGGAATTATAGACTGTTATTTGAATTAATAAAGACGAAGCGTGTGAAAGTTCATGTCTGTATTTATCAAACCATTGTGTGCACGTTATCCAATATAAGGGATACAGCTAGCCATATATTATGCTACGATCAATATTTAGTGTTTGATCCTTTTTTTATGCGACTGTTTTGCAGATTTATTACTAAATTTTTATAGAATTTGTTCTGTAAAATAAAATTCACATATAAAAGATGGTAAAAGAGAATTTGAATGGTTTGTATAATAAATGATATGGAATTTCAGATTTCAAGATACACATACATTCAATAACAAATTATGGTACCTTATGTAATCTGATACAAGGGCACAAAAAGCAGTCCTATAGGGTACTCTTCAGAAAAGAAGAAATGTTACAGAAAGATATATGCTCCAACATTTTGATACGAAAAAGGGTCAACTTTTAATTTAGAATGTCTGTATTAATAGTGAAAAAATGGGTAACCTACTAGTCAGGGGCAAATAATTTGAAGTTTGATTTCTATTCAAACCTCGATATCTTTTAGAGGGTATACGTATCAGTTTGCCAAGTTTGATGTCTGTCAAGCAAAGGGTTCTAAAAATATTGAGTGGTCAACATATTCCTTTGTCTACTTTAATCATTGACCTTTGACTTCAAAATCAATAGGGGTCATCTACTCTTTAGGGGGAACCAGTGTTCCAATTTTGATATCTGTCAAGCAAAGGGTTCTGAAGATATTGCAAAGACAATGTCTTCCTATGTCCCTTTAGTAGTTTGACCCTTGACTCTGTTATCTCAAAATTATAGGAGTCATCTATTCACTACGGATTGTAGCTCGCTGGTCTGAAAATTGGGATGGACTACTAGAGAGCTACACTGCCACTATTTGAAAAAAAGTGCATATTCATTGCGCCAAAAATGCACTACTAGTAGCTATTTCTCGATCATTTCTCCGTATATTTCAAAATATTACGAACCGTGTGTTCCAAGCATATTCTTTTACTACTTCCACAACAAAACTGCATGTACAAGTCATGCACGAAGCGCGTAGGACCAAATTTGTTTTTATCTGTTTCCTGTGTTTTTATGACTTCTTAACTTTTTTCTTTGTCCTGAGGAAGGGACAGGTCGTCCCGAAAATTTGACAATTTTTATTGTTCGTGTCGTTGGTCATTTTAAGTGCTTTATATAAATTTCCATCCGTGACCTTGTATCTATTTAGTAGATCCGACACTTGGGATATACAGTGTTGTTGGTTTTTTAGTCCTTTTTATATCCTTTTTTCGCCAACTGTATCTTCTCAGATCCACCCGTATATCCATTATTTCTCTATTCTTTTTTTTCTTGCCTATCATTCATTTTTATTTATTTCTATCATCGTTTGATTTTCTGACTATTAATTTGTATTCCACTATTAAAAATTAGTTCTTTCCACTCTTCTCTTCAGAATTTTATTCATGTAGCATTTGTTTTTAAATTTTTAAATTCACGTACGATTCATCTCCTACGTAAGAAAATAGTGCAATCGTTCGTTGAATCTTTCGACTTTTCACTGCTATAGTTTAAAAATTAGTCATATTGTTTAGGCAACTAGCTGTTTATTTCCTTTCAAACATGTCTATAAAATGTAATCCAACATTCAAACTTCTGAAGAAACAACACTAAAATTCAATCAAAACTGAACATCGGGTCTCGAATTTACAGACCTACTTAGATTGTGACATTATACCTAAAAGTTTCCAGATTAATGTCACACCTAACATAGGTCCAATCTCCAAACGCTTTCAAGAACGATGGGAAGATATTACAAAGAGGTGCTCTAAACAATTGATGTCACTCTGAAGAGAGATCCGCCTTACAATCATTAAAGAATCGGGATGGCATTGTAATCAAGAAAGCAGGCAAAGGCTCTACAGTAGTAGTACTTGATAAAGAGACGTACATGGCGGAGGCCCATAGACAACTCTCAGACGAACGTTTCTATAAGAAACTGGACTCTGACCCTACTAAAGAATTCTCCACCGCCATCACCAAACCTCTTGACGAAATGTTTGAGAAAAACGAAATTGGTATCAACGTATTTGAGACACTCAATCCTATTGACTGTAGACCAAGAAAATTTTATCTGCTTCCTAAGTTACATAAAGAAGGCATGCCAGGTCGCCATATAGTTAGCGCAATTGGACATCCCACGGAGAAAATTTCTGAATACATTGATTTACATCTCCGTCCACACGTAGAGATTTTGCCATCCTATCTCAAGGACACCACGGACTACATTAACAAGACGCCCTCTACTGGCCTTCCAGATCATACCCTTCTCGTGACTATGGACGTCACATCTTTGTATACCAATATTCCGCACGATGAGGGTATCGAAGCCTGTAGAGAAGTCTGGGATAGTAGATCAATACAAATTCCTTCTATTGAGTCCCTTGCCAGGCTCCTTGAACATGTTCTCAAGTATAACAACTTTATGTTTAATGGAGAATATTACCTGCAGGTTAATGGCACTGCTATGGGTACGAAAATGGCACCATCTTATGCCAATATTTTCATGGGCAGACTTGAACGCAACTTGTTACTTCAAGCAACATTTAGGCCCCTTAGCTGGTTGCGTTTCATTGACGAAATGGAGATGAAGTGGATGGAATGTCGCGAGAGCCTCGAGGCATTCATTTCGTTTGCCAACACCTTTCATCAGTCTATCAAATTTACAGTAGACGTATCTAATTCGAAAAACATATTCCTCGATACTACATCTACCCTGACTGATGGTGATATCGAATTCAGTCTCCATACGAAACCCACAGATTCCTATCTGTATCTTATGCCAACTAGCTGTCATCCTCCACACACATTTACGGGTGTGCCTAAGGGTCTAGCCACCAGAGTTCGGCGCATTTGTTCATCCCCTACCTTATATCAGGAACAAAGCGGTCTCCTCAAGTCCAGCTTATGCAAGAGAGGCTACAATGCCCGCACCGTACAAACTGCTATTGATGAGATGGCGGGACATGACAGGCAAAACCTATTACGCTACAAGGAGAAAGATAATAGCGTATAGCGTCCATTGGCTGCATACAGACGCCCGAGGAACCTAAAGGACATGGTAGTAAGAACCAGATTGGACAATCCATTACCTAACGGGGGCTTTAAAACTTGCTCTGACAGAAGATGCTTCTCTGAAAGGACAGCTCTGACACAGACAGCTTTAACAGTCCCGTTACAGGACGCAGCTACAAAATACTAGGAAATCTGTCCTGTCAAACAGACAACTGCATTTATCTCATTAGTTGCAAAGTTTGCTCCAAACAGTATGTTGGTGAAACAGATCTCCGCAGGAGAGTCAATAATCACCGTTATACCATTAGGACCAAAAAACTAAATGAGCCCGTTGGGGAACATTTCAACCTTGAAGGTCACAAATGAAAAGACATGACTAGTGGTTATTGACCATAATCAAAGATGGACAGACGCTCAGAGAAAAGGCAAGGAAAAGTTCTGGATGCACAGGCTGAAGTCATTCCGCCCTAATGGTATTAACAAACTAAATGACTTCACCAGGATGAACGTGAACTAGACCCAATCCCGGATTGTAACAAACAAGTTCATTC
Organism: Saccostrea echinata; assembly: GCF_033153115.1. Taxonomy (NCBI): domain Eukaryota; kingdom Metazoa; phylum Mollusca; class Bivalvia; order Ostreida; family Ostreidae; genus Saccostrea; species Saccostrea echinata. The sequence goes on from NW_026889751.1 coordinate 7,412,830, forward strand.
TCTCTATTTAGTGTAAACTTTACCGTTAATTCGCATTAGCAATTCTTGAACGCAAATATTTATAGCTTACAATTTTGTTTATTTCTTTTATCCGATTTCCAAATTTATAATATATCCAAATTCATATTTTAAAATTGCCCTTCCATATTACTTTTCTTTAGTTTCTTTTTATCATGTACAGTTACGCTATATTGAGAGAATAAGACAGTGTACGACTTACTACTTGGCCGTAATTAATTAGCGATAATTAATTCGTTCAATTTTGTAAATCGCACTTCACCAGAGTACACCCGATAGACCGGATTTTTTTCATAGCGCTCCGGAGTTCTTTCTTTAAAACTATTTATAAACTTCAAATTAGAAATGTAACACTGTAAATATTTAGTGTTTGGTAGTTTAGTAGTAGTGCTAGTTGTTTTTGTTTCTCTTTTTTCTTTGTTCTTATGACTTCTTAATTTTTTTCTTTGTCCTGAGGAAGGGACAGGTCGTCCCGAAAATTTGACAATTTTTATTGTTCGTGTCGTTGGTCATTTTTAGTGATATATATATATATATATATATATATATATATATATATATATATATATATATATATATATATATATATATATATAGCTGAGAGAATGTAAACCTGTTCTCGTGTTATGCATGATATCTATACGTCAAAATTAATGTTGTTTTATATTAATTAGAAACGCAATATTAATAAGTATCAACCGTATTTATGACTTAAGTACAAAGTCAAAATTATAACATTTTAATGATCATTCTTGGTTTTAATTCAATTTTTACTAATGCCTCAGAGAGAAATGAAAATTTCTCATTTTGATGCCTGAATACTTCACTAGTAGCAATAATATGGGCTACACTAGATAATTAAAGGTCCCCAAATTGCTCGTTCTCTCTCTCTCTCTCTCTCTCTCTCTCTCTCTCTCTCTCTCTCTCTCTCTCTCGGGTTTATTTGAATACATATTAAGTTGTCAGTTACTGTTATTATATTTTATGGCAAGATAATTGATTTGTTTTGGTTTATTTTGTCAACTTGATCGTCATTATCTTCAAAATTGTGACTTCCTTTTGAGATACCAATTTTTGGTTGATTGTCAGTTTGTTCCAGTCGTCATTATTTACAGTTTCCGATATAATTATTTCAGCACAAACACGTCATAATGTAACAGATTTAGATTTCCATCTACAGATCAAAAGTATCAGCGTTGAAATAAAATTTATTTTGTCTTTTTGTCTTTAATCTGCTGAAAATGAATCATGCAGATCCATGCTTATTTGAACGGTTTGGACATGCAATTGTCTATCCACCAATTTCATTTATTTTCCTTTTATTCTTTAAAATTACTCTGTTTGAACATGGTATGATTGTTCAAATTGTTTTCCATTTTATCCTTCATGTCAGATGATAACGCAAATTCTAGGACGACACTGAAAAATGTTAAGATTTCAATTAACTAAATATGCCATTGGCTATTTTCAGATACCTCAGAGCTGGTGGACTGGTGGTCATAAGAAAATTCTGATCAAAAGGGTTATACCAAGTTCAAAGCACATCTAATAATATATATATTGAAACCTCTGTTGCTTTGATATTTAGGTGACATCAAAGTCTGTAGCTACTATCAGTAAATTGGAGAGAGAATCGTGTTGTGACTTAATAGCCATAATTACAAATAAAGAGGCATTTTAAGATCTTACTTTACAGAGGATTCCAGTTTTATGAATGAGTTAAATTAGAGAATCATGACTATGCTTTTTACTTTACAGTGATTGATTTGAGTTTTAAAAAACTTTTTTTTGGGGAGGGGATAGTCAAATTAAGTTGTACGAAGGTTAAACGAGTTACAAGTCCTAAATGCTGTTTCCTTTCATTCTTCTTTTGGCATCTTTGTTCTTTGACTTATTTTGAGGGAAGACCAATATTCAAATTATTTCAAGCAGATGATACAGGATAACTTCACTAATTTACCGTAGGAACATGGAGTAAACAAATGTTTTTACATTTTGCATTAGATCTTTTTCCGCCTAGAAACATGTTCCAGGTTTCTGTACTTTAGCTACTCTTATGTTTCTGAAGCGCCCCTTTTCACGAATAAAATTGTACGCAAGATGGTAAGGTAAACAATCCTAAATGTTTTATTATGACTGTTGTTTTCGTCTTTATCAAAATTTATCGGGAAGAAAACTGCTTGCCAATGATGCAACACTTTGAAAAATAAAGGTTCAAATTCCTTTTGAACGCTTTCTATTCCTTACACAGGTGTCTCCCTCGTTAACTTGGTTTTTAAATCGTCATATTTCATGTCAGGTATGACTTTAATCAGGAGAACACTCATCTAACTAGCATACGATTTTAACAAATGTAATTGCTAATGCCAGAGCTGTCTTCTACAGATGTTATGTAAATATACTTTTAAATTGTTTCATGCAGCATCACCAAATACATGTATATCTACCTTTCTCACACTCTTTTATGTTTTTTCCTTTAGAAAATAACTTTAGATATAATTTTCTTATTAGTGTTCTTTGTCATTTTAATTAATTAAATCTAATTATAGACAATATTACGATATAATTTAACAGTACAACACATAGTGAATCGGGTGCGAGGGGAACTTATTCTCACTCTGATAAATTTCACCATGTTGTTTATTATTTTGTTAATTATGTTTTACTCGATAATGTATCAATTTTCATACATTATCTGAACTTAATTAATGAGAAAACACCAATCCTACAGCAGTGATATTATTATATACTGAATCCTACTCAAAATCTTCAACAGTAATTGTAACAAGCATTATACTTAAAAATGTTTTTTTTTTGATCTGAATAAAAAAAGTACATGATGTGCTTACAAACTACATGTATTTATTCCTTTGATCTCAGTATACTTGCAATATAATGCAAATCGCGACCGGTAATTACAGTGTTATAATAGAATGTATGTATACCATAGCAAAATGTCCATCTGGTTAAACTTATTAAATTTTTTTTTCTTCAAAATTGTAATATATATCTAGATATGCTCGGAGAGTTTTCGCAATTAATATAAATTTTATAAATAAATAAATAAATAAATATATATATATATATATATATATATATATATATATATATATATATATATATATATATATATATATATATATATATATATATATATATATATATATATATATATATATATATAATTATTATTATTAAGTCAAAAGCTTACGTTTTTCATACTAATTATTAGGCCATTATTTACACTAGGCCATTATTTACACACTGAATTGTCGACGAGTTTTGGCACCTGATCCCACCTCTGATGTTTTAGAGGTCCGCGTTTGCTCTGCTCCAAAATTTGTATTGTTTAATGGACTTTTGAGCTTGAATTTCACAGAAAAATCTAGAAAGGATTTGAAAGACAGCGGTATGGTGGTGATGCGCGGTATTGTCTTTGTGGATGTTTTTTGGAATTATTCAGTCAATCATTTTGTGAAACTTCCACAAGAATTGAGATTTCCTTTGGGGGTGTTAATTGTGGATGCTTGGTGTCATTGAGATTAAAATGTTGCTCAGTATGCTGATCTCCTACATCCCTCTGATCTGCATTGTCATATTTATAATAAAATACTGGAGACTTCAGTTTGACTTCAGTTTTGTCTTTAAGGTCATATATCAACACATTTTTTTTTTACATTTGAATTTATGTAATTAAATAATGAAATACAAATGAATATGGCTTGGAATTTTTCAATTTAATAGTTCAGCTGGTCTATGATTTAGTAGAGCATACAGCCATAAGGTCATATATCAACACATTATTTTTTTTACATTTGAATTTATGTAATTAAATAATGAAATACAAATAAATATTAGTTTTAGATATCCACAGGGAAGGTTATTCCATTAATCAAACCGTTCTTGTTCAGATCCAGAATTTAAACTTTCAATCTTCTGCCGCATATAATTATATACAACATGAAAGTAAATAAATGAGTGGAAATTTTCAGAGAATAAATAACCATAAATCAGTCCAAAGTTCCTGCATCTTCTGTAGTGATGATGGTTCAGAGTGGTAGAAATTTGCCGGAAGTCGCTTGTTTTGAATCTAAAAAAGAGAAATGAATAGTCTTATTAATTTGTCTCACACCACCTGATGCCAAGCGATACAATTTCTTATAAAGATGCTCTTGGATATATTTTACAAACTGGAATACCTTTTTAAAGTGACCAATTTCTTTCAAGTATATATGAAATCAATATTTCATCTGCTATCCTTTTTAACTGCAATTTAATCAGAAAAATGATGCTTAAGATGAGTCTTCTGAGCAATTTTATGCATGATTTACATGCATTGTTACTTGTATGATTTATTGAAATATTGTATGTACTAATATATAGATGTTTAGATAAATAGCTAGTGTATTATATTGGCCAAGAAGACACTTGCAGGAAAATAATTTAACAAAACATTTCAAAACAAACTGTTAACAAGTCCAGTGGAAAACAGGAGAGCCTTAAATAGCCAAAATATATTACCCACAGTAAGTAAACATAATATCATAAAATACCCACAGTGAGTAAACATAATATCATAATATAGCTACTGTATTATCAATTCTATTTACTGAAATACTTTGGTCCAATTGGCTATTTTGGAACTGGCGTCATAATTCTTAATTGTGGAATAAAAAATGTGATAATCAAATTATTACTTGTTTCGAAATTACCAGCTTTGCTAAATTGCAATTAGTCTCCCTGGTTGTAAATTGAAATCAAATTGTTTTTAAAAATCATAAAAAATGTATGGAAGATGCACATTGGCCAAAGAGTTTATTCAAATTAGCATGTTTTTCAAAAAATAAATTAGGGCCTATTGTAAAACAATCAACAGAATGTACCTCAATTTGACTTATCCGCTGTTTGTCGGTCTGGGGAGAGAAGTTTTAAGTTAACTCACTGGTCTTATATGAGACTGTTTTGTATTTATATATCGTAACCAATCTATTAGAAGTTATAGAACTTGTGTATTATCCTTTTGACTTTGTCAATAAAGTATGTCCAATTTAATTCAATCTTTCATATGGATTTGTTGTTTGTGGGTTATTTATTCTTTACAAGATAGAAGATCTCGCGGCTGTATACTTTATTTGAATCATACTCAGTTGGCTAAAAGAGGAGGAGGGGCTAAATAAAATGTACAATATTGTTAGGTAATTTGTTTAATAAAAGTACACGTAAATATTTTTCTAAATCATAAATGTGAAAATTAACATCAAATTCTTTTATTTGATGTTCTTTATACTGAAAACCACCTGCATGGTAGGTAATCTCTAGCATTTTCTCCAGCACAACATTCAAGAGCTTTGAAATTAGAAATCGAGTTTCACTTTGCAAAAATTTGCAGTTTTAAAATTTATTGTATAATTTTACAAAGTAACAAATAATATTTTAATAAAAACCAATTAAATATCAGTCGGTTTTACTCTATGATGTAACTCTCCACTACAAAATATTTATGTTTTCTGTTATAATGACAAGTAAACCAATCTCATATATTCCAGTTGGAATTTAGCCAATGGAGACATTATGATTGTATTTGGAGAATAAGAGGCAAAGATAAGTACCAAAGATTAATTCCACTTTTCCAAGCATGAAACTTTGGCCTGATATGTAAGCTTTAACATAAACCTGTGTAGACATGTAAATTAAACAACAAATCTCTTTGTATATTTAAAGTAAAAAACTAAAACAGCATGTTTTCTATATGTTAACATAGGTAAAACATAAAACACCCATTCCTTTTTTATATGTAAACTAAAACAACAAATCTCTTTTTATATGTAAACTAAAACAATAAATTTCTATTTTTATATGTAAACTAAAATAATAATCCTTATATGCAATTTTTTAAACAAATCTTTGTTTGAAAGGTAAAGCAATAAATGTTTCTGTAAACTGAAAAAGTTGATTTGATGTGCAATTTCTGAAACGAGGCAAGTTATTGATAAATAAGATGATGCTAGAAGGATGTCAACAGTCTCGTTAAAAGTCAAAAATATTTCGACAATTGTAAAGTCGATACCATGACTTGTTAGCAAATATAGTATACCGTTACGTCACATGTCAAATGTTGACTGATGTTTTTCATACATATTGTTAGGCCATTATTATACCCCCAGCTTTAAAAGCGGGGATATGTAGTGATGGGGGTGTACGTCCTTCCGTACGTCCCTAACACTTGAGGGTGCCCATCTCTTATCCACAATTTCCTCCTATACCACTGACTAAAATTTAATCTGTCTTTCACACAATATTTATTACATAGTGCCATTGTGCACCTCTTTTTATTTTTCGATCGTGCAGATAAATAGGGTTATCAATAGCAAAATATTAACAGTGCCATTCTTCCTATGATACAGGGGTACCCATCTCATATCCACACCTCTCCTACACCACTGATTAAAAATTAAACAGACTTTATCAGAATCATTATTACATAGTGTCATTGTACAACTCCTATTTTATTATTATTACTAATATTTTTGATCGGACAGATGTTTGAGGTTTTTCATAGCAAAACATGGATATTGCCATTCTTTCTATAACAAAGGGACTCATCTCTTATCCGCAATTCCTCATATACCACTGAATAAAATATAATCAGACTTTCACAGAATCTTCATTGCATAGTGCCATTGTGCACACTTTATTCTAATCACTTGATCGGACAGATATTTTGTTTTTCCATAGCAAAATATGGATATTGCCATTCTTTCTATAAATGGGGGTACCCATCTCTTACTCGCAACTCCTTCTATAAAACTGAATATTTAATGAAACTTTCACAGAATCTTTATTACAAAGTGTCATTGTGCACCTCTTATTTTTTAATCGAATCGGGCAGATGTTTGGTGTTTGCCATAGCAAAACATGGACACTGTCATTCTTTCTATAACATGGAGGGGGTACCCATCTCTTACCCTCTTCTATGATCAATGAATAAAATTAAATCAGGCTTTCACAGAAACTTTGTTGCATAGTGCCATTGTGAATCTTTTATTTTATGTCTGATCGGACAGATATTTGAAGTTTGCAATAGAAAAATATGGACACTGCCGTTCTTTCTATAATACGGAGGGGTGCCCATCTCTTATCCACAATTCCTCTTATACCATTGAATAAAATTTAACGAGATTTTCAAATTTTTTTTATATAGTGCTATTGTGCATTTTTTATGTTCTGATAGGACAGACATTTGGGGTTTCTCACAGCAAAACCTGGACTTTACTCTTGATACTCACGTGGAAGCGGGGTATCATTTTAGGAGCTCAGTGCTCAAAGTACCTCTAGTTTTCACACTGAATTTCTACGGATTTCTTCGTATACCCGATTATAGGGGAATACGGCAGGGTGTGACCGGTCGACAAGGGATGCTTACTACTCCATGGCACCTAATCTCACCTCTCCTGATGTTTTAGGGGTCTTCTCTGCTTACAATTTGTACTGTTTCAATGGATTTGAGCTTGATTAATGTTCGTTATCTTCATATTATTTTGGATAACCAAATACTGGTATGTATTGAAACATGCAGTATAACAGTCTATATAACAGTTTATATAACGCATGTGCATGTAGATACAGTGATATGACAGTTTATATTTAAACAGTTGTATGCGGTATAAGATACTTTGATTTGAAAGTATTTATTCTATCAATATGCTAATACTATGTTAAAATCACTCTGATTCTACACAAAAGTACTCTGAAGTGTTCTTAAAGATATACACGCTATATAAACGCGATTTTTTTTATGTGAAACAAAATGATTAAATGATTTTGAGAAACATGATGTGTAATAAAAAATAATTACTTTCCACAAAGTTTTACTAAATAAGTCGTTGTAATTACAAAACAATTAAGCAAGATCTGCAATTAAGAATTCAGCCTATTCATGAATATTGATGAAGGAAGTGCGTAAACAGTATATAGACACGCATGTCCCCGGGAAATCATAGACAACGAGGTACGTTGCATTTTGACGACGATTTTGAATAAAAGTTAATATCTGTCATTACAGAGTAGATGGTTAATAATGGTTGTTTTCAAAGATAAGTATCTTTAAACATAAAACGTATGCCATCCATGTCAAAAGCTATTTTGTATACCAAACAGCCTACCTCGTTTTCTTGACGCCATTTTTGTTTATCAATCTAAAAGTAGCGACGTTGTCACATGATGCATGAATTTAATTATAGCATTACTTTCCTAGTAGGATAATAAATAATTATAATTTGAGATCTTTATAATGCGTTCATTTCCAATTGTGTAATTTACAATATTTTCGTAACTTTATTTGGTAAACAAAATAAATAAACTTTATTTTTAACTGACGCAAGTGATAGCGTGTATTTCTTTAAAAGAATGCTGGAGTTCCTTATTGACAACATTTTTGTAGTCTTCGGAAGCCGTGTCTTCCAACAAAATGTTGGAATTTCGATGGGCACTAATTGTGCTCCTTTATTAGTTGATCTGTTTTTATATTCTTATGAAGCAGAATTTTTTTTAAAAACTTCTACAGGAGAAGAAAACACTTGCTGTGGCCTTCATCTCAACATTCAGACATACCGAAGACCTTTTATCAATTAACAATAGGTACTTCCATTCATATGTCGACTCGATATATCCTAATGAACTTGAAATTAAAGACACCACAGAGTCTGCCACATTTGTTTCATATTTGGATATTTTACTGACTATCGATAATAAGAGCCGACAAAAAACAAAATTGTATGATTAACAAGCTGAATTCAGCTCTTTCATCGTCAACTTTCCTTATTTATGTACACGTAGTTACATTCCGCTATGACCTGCATATATATGGTGTTTACGTCTCCCGACATATGAGATACTCAAGAGCATACTCTGAGTAAGATCATTTTTTTAATCGAGGCAGGCTACTGATTGATAAGTTGATGTTACAGGGATTTCATAAACCTCGTTTAAAGTCAGCATTTTGTAAATTCTATGGTCGTTATGATGATCTTGTTAAGAAATATAATTTAATCAATGGATCGTATTTTGGCTGATGTGTTTCATCATCCAATTGTTAGGCATTTGTTTTTATGCTAAATTTGACTACGGAACTTTGACTTTCCGCCTACCTGATCAATACATAATGCTCATGACGGGTGTGATCGATCAACAGGGGATGCATGCTCCTAGGCCCTTGTTCCTGTTTCTGGAATTTCCCGGGGTATTTGTTTTTATACCTTATTCACAGATTTGTATTGTTTGTAGATTTTATAAACCGATCACTGCTCGTTATCTTCACCTTTTTCATTAAGACATTTTTATGTGACGGTCCATTTTTCAGAACAATCTCTACTTTAAATACTGTGATGTGACAGTCTATATTTCATAATTTTTGGAGATTTTTTAATAAACAGGCTTTTATTTAATAGATGGCTTTTTCAAGATTGCCTTTCTATCAGCCTTATCTTGACCCTTAAAAAACAGTACATGTATTATATAACCTTTTCCTTGGGGTGGTTCATCCAATTTCTGTTATAACTTGCCGATTTAATGAAGCAGAATACTTTCTGATAGCCCCCCCCCCCCCCAAAAAAGACAGCTTTTGACAAACCTTGAAAAATATTGACATACTAGAATTCAAGACATGTAATTTTTATCTCAAACATTTCACATAAAACACTTAAACCTATTGATAAAAAAATGAAAAAGAACAAAAATGCAGTTGTATCTCTTTATTTACCAGTTATGTGGAATTAATTTACTTTTTTTCTTGTTATCATGATGGTTGTAGAACCAGTAGTGAAACATAGAGTAATAGTTGGCGACATAATTGATCATTGTGGATAAATATCTTGGTATGGAAGCAACTTTATTTAGTTATAATAAGTCTTCAAGTCTATTAAATCTATGTTCTCTTTGAAATAGGTATTAATAAAGAAGGAATGGATATAATATATATTTAAAGACCTTTGTATACAATTTCGAATGACGTAGTCTTCCTACACTTGTATGATAGAACATGTATAATTATGCCATTTTATTCTGTCGTGTGATGAGGATGTTTGTCGAAATTTAATATCTGTAAGGATTGTTTATAGGTCGGTTAACTCTGTAAAACAATAGTTGTCCAAAGTTTAGAATCGCTTTAATTTAAGCTAAAGTTGCCTATCTTTCTCAAGCATTCTAGGCATTATTAATAACATTATTAATATTGTAAAATATAAAGAATAGAACAATGCCTACCAATAATTACAACGGGTAAGTTTATGCATAATTCTGATTCGAGAATATGTGGCTATTTTTTCTATTACAGGATGATTTACACTTCTTATCACATTACTTTAATTCTGTGGAAGTCATTGCAAATCTGCTTTAGAAAACAAAATCACTGTCCCCAAAGGAACTTAAAGCTTGACAGGAGATTGACATGCAATCGAAACAGTTTGCAGGAGCATCTTTCTCCTGGTCAAAGAATTATGCATGCCGATTTGCCTTCGGTGAGGAATTTGACAAGATGGTTATGAAGTGAAGCGGAAGAGTCGCGCGCGTACGTCACTTGCCAACGGGGACTCATCGCTAAGGTTAGATATAGCTCTCGACTGCTGGCTGGGAGATTCATACAAGTAGCTGAGCTTCTAAGAGAAGATTCTTTATCAGATCTTCCACTGCAAGTGAATATTACTGGCTCACCTAAGGTAAGATGTCTTATGTATAAGAGATAAGTCATAAAAACTTAAAATTTTGATTTTACAAATAAGAGAATCAAGTTTTACGTAATTATCAGAGGATATGACTTTAAGATCTTTGAAAAAATTTAGGGGTGTCTTTTCAAACTTTTGCAATAGAGTTGGAATAAAACTAAACTGACTGTCATTAGGAAATCACAAAAACGAATTTATTACACTTTCGATATTTGTTCAGACTTCTATAAAAATGTAAAACACCCAGAATAGAAGAACAAATGTACTCACTATAAAAAAAAAAATCAAGATATCCTTTGTTGACAGCGAAATAAGCATTATACAACTTAAATGTGACCACCTCTTTTGTAGCCATAATAAATACTTTATTCTAATTCTAGCATTGCGTGCATTCTACTTTTACAATCAATATGATGTAGCTACTTAAAAAATCTAGATTTCTGTGATATAAAAAGGGACAAAAAATCATTTTTAATATCCAATCCAATTTTTGACAGAAAATACGTCCTCATTTTTTCAAAACGGCGACGCAGAAAAACCTTCCTAAATATTTTACCATTAACTCTTTGTTGTAGAACAGTTTTTTTTAGACAATATTGAATATCGCTGTAACATAAGGTTGTAGCATAACAAATTTATTTGATTTTTGTAAAAAAAATGATGCGTTTCCTTTCCAGCAAACCATAGGGATGGTAATTTACCTTGGAACTATATCTGTCATTTTCCCACCATTCGTTTGTTCTATTGATCTAATGTTAGTATCAAATTCCAGGAAAATCTCTTAAGCTGTATGGAATTATAAACTGTGACATTTACAGGTACACTGTATTTACAGAAAAATAGTCACCACTAATTGTTACTTTTCCCGTCTGTTAAGTAGAATGGGGCATCTTTAATACTTATCCTTAAGAGAAGCATTATATACAGATTGTTTGAGAATTTTTGGCTTCAATATCGATTCATTTAGTCCTTCAAAAATCAATTTTCCCGTAAAATAGAAATCTAATACACTAATTATTCTTCGAATGATAGCATATTTGGGGTCCCTGTCTTTTTTAATCATCCTATCTTTATTCATAAGATATTTCAAAAGTCTCTTTTGACCATTATCTTCAAGGTCTACACAGAAGATAAGTATCTTATTTCAGTTAAGGTATTGTTTTGTATTTCACTTTGAAAATAATACACCAAATGCATGTACTTTGAGTGTACATCATAAAACTTGTCCATGGATTTTTTTTTCATAATTTATGTGCTAAAAAGGGGATCATACATGTTAAGATAGAAAAAACATTCAAGATTAACTTCAAATCTAATCTCATTTGGACGAAAATATATATGAAAAAATATCAAGCTTTGTAATGACTTCTAAATCTATCTACGTATTTCTAAGTCTTCTTCACTATTTTGTTAAGTAATCTGATTTCTGATGAAAAAGCAATGAACAAATACAACTGGCCAAGTTACATCAAAATGTTGAAACTTTGATTATTTCTTTATTTCAGGAATTGGACGACTGAAAACTTTGATGATTTATGAATATTTATTATTTCCGTAGCGCGATAATGAGAAATTTGACAAGTGGAATAATTTGCGATAATAATTCGCTCGTCTATTCTTCCACATCAATAAGCTTTCTCCTCAAAAAGACAAAACTTTTTTTTCTTTTAATATGCAAAAATCTACTTCATTTTTTACTCTTCAGTTTTCAATCTACGGCGTCCAATTCTTCGGCAAGCTAAAAATACGTCAAACGATTTTAAATGACGTAAGCAGAAAATTAGTCTTTGGGATGATGATGAGTTTTTGTTTTTTTTTTTACGCGAAGAGATTTTTTTTTTACATCTTCACCTGTAAAAAATTATAAGCAGATTATATATACACTGTATATATATATATATATATATATATATATATATATATATATATATATATATATATATATATATATATATATATATATATATATAAAGAGGAGTCTTTTGCTGTGGTCTTCGATTCGACCTTTAGGAATATTGACGTTATTTTATCAATTAATAATATTAATTTTCTTTCAATATACTGTTTGTGTACTTAAAAAGCGGGCTTCATATTTTAGCGGCTTTGGCGCATACAACATTGGGCTAATTTATGAATACCGCTAAGAAATCATTTATGTATACAATATACGCTAATTCATGATTACACCAACAACTCCATACCCAGAGATTGCGCTAAATTTGAATACGCCAATTTATGTACACGTACAGTATTCCTTAAACCTTAAATAAAAGATGCCACAGGGTCTGACACATATATTTCATATTAGAACGTTTTACTAAACATGCGAAAATAAAACATTAATTGTAACTAACAACATTGATCACCTGCGTATGATGGTTATGTCTCCCAGTTGATTCGATACACGTGAGCATGTGCTACGTACAACCAAGTTCTAAACTGAAGCAAGTTACTGACAAACATTGTAAATATATAATATTTAGTGCGCATGATATTTTGTGGAAATTGATTTATTAACAAGACAGGACAGATTTGATTTAGCATATTTCATAATATATATAGAGAGAGAGAGAGAGAGAGAGAGCATTTAGCTATTTCCTTGATTTAGCGACTGCTTTCTGCCAAAAGCACTAAAATGAATACACTTCCAAATAAAAGGCAAAGGTATATATTAAAAATGTCATTGAAAGTCAATATTTTGCAAATTATGGGTCGATACAATGACCTTGTACAGTCCCTTGTGAAGTCAAATGTTGACTGACTTTTTCATAAAAGTTATAAGGTCATTTTTTTTTTACTGAATTGCGTATTGATTTTTCCGTTTACCCGATCATGACAAGGGGCACACGGCCAGTGTGGCCGGTCGACAAGGGATACCTTCTCCTCCATGGCACCTGATCCCACCTTTTGATGTATTCAGCTCCCCCCACAATTTATATATTCAATCGAAATTTGAAGCATGATTACTGCTTGATGTCCTCAAATTTCAATTCAGTTAAATTTGTGCCTCGTCAGGTATATAACATCGATATTTATCTAGGGTAGTAAATTCATGAACCTACATGGCTTCCGTAACTGTCAAAATCCAACACTCAGGATGTTTGATCTGGATCGTTGACTGGTTCAGAATTGGAATAACATTCCAAGCCTTTTTGAACAATTAGATTGCATTAAAAAGACATATTGTTAATCTTGTTTCGATGCCAATGGCGGTAACACTCTTTATTAACTTTATGAATTTTGAAGAGACCCCAGTATTCTTTTGGTGACTTGAAATCAAAATTGCATTGGCTTGTAACGTACAAGTGTTATCAAAAAAATAAGTTGCACTAAACAAAAAAATTTCAATTGTGTCTACTGTAAATGCAAAAAATCACCATTACTTTTTTCCCATATGTTTAGTAACGATTGAAATAAGATAATAACGTAAAAGGTGAAGATAACAAATAAGGATCAAAACGAATCGTGAACAGGGCAAAAACACGGACCTCTTAAAACATCAGAAAAGGGGACCAGGTGCCTAGGAGGAATAAGCATTCCCTGACGACCGGTCAAATTCACCGTGGCTTATGTATTGATTATGTACACGGATTACTCCTTAGTCAAATTTGATATAAAAGCTATGACCTAACAAATGGTATGACACATGTGTCCTTCACTAATTAACAATTTTCAATTGCCAATGAGTACATGACTAATTTTAATTAGTCATGTACTCATTGACAATTGAAAATTAATAATTAGTGAAAGACACATGTGAAACGAAATACGGCCTAACGAAAGATTGTATTTACAAACAAGGTCATTCTAACACCCGTTGAATTTGCGAAAAGCTGACTTTTGAGGGGGTTGTTTAAATCCTTGTAACATCAAGTTATTTGTCAGCAACTTGTCTCGGTTTAAAAATGATCGTATTAATGGGCATGTTATTATGTATCAAATCAGCTGAGAGACATCAACAACAGAAGCAGGTGATGTTGGAATATTGCTATATAAATAAGCAAAGTTGATGATGAAAAAGCTGAAGTTATTCCGTTTGTGACACAGTTTAGTTATTGGTTGGCCATTATCGCCAGTAAAACTTCCATTCAAATATGAAACAGATGTACATGTACACAGACTGCAGTGTCTTTTATTTCGACTTCACTGGGATATATCGAGTTCACATATGAATAAAAGTAACTATTGTTCATTGATAAAAGGTCTATCCAAATACAATAATGTAAAAATGTCTATATCTAAATGTCGACTTGAAGGCCAAATCACGATTTGTTTTTCTCAATGAAGAAGTTTTGAATAAATTCTGCTTCATTTGAATATAAAAACTGGTCGGATAATAAAGGAGTGCAATTAGTGGAAATAGGAATTCCAACAGTTTATTGAAGGACCTGGTCTCTAAAGACTACATAGATATTGTCAATGAGGAATTACAGTATCAAAGACTACATATATATTGTCAATGAGGAATTACAGCATCTTTTAATATCAACTTCATGGACTTCATAACCTTATGGAAGAAGTATCATTTTCTATTTCAAGTCGTTATTCAGTATATTGAGATCATTATCGAATTTTGGTAACCAACAAATCTTGAATTCACGAAGTTCATGAATTGATCATAATGCCATTGTTTTCCAATTAAATTCCATATTTCTCGACAATGCATGTAATTCATCAATTTCAAGTAGTTCCATAACTTTTTAAAAGGGAATAAAGCTATGACTGATACTTATAAAAAGACGATGTGCACAATTTACAAGAACACCTGTAAATTATTCAATGATGATGAGTATATGATCTCTCTCTCTCTCTCTCTCTCTCTCTCTCTCTCTCTCTCTCTCTCTCTCTGGCAATGACAATGAGACGTTGATTTACATTGTGTGGCTTTTAACACTGTTCTTGATAAAATGGCCTTCGATTTTTTTTTTACTTGATCAACAAGATCAATTTTAAGAGATTGAACAGAAAACACGATAGCTCCGCATCATGTTATGCAGAAAATAGTTTTTTAATTGAAATTTTACAAAAACAATTTCCGTTCCTTTAATGACGGCATTTCGTTTTTTCCACAATTCGTGTTTTATTACAACAGAAGGTTCTTTTAATAGTAAGATGATGTTCTTTATTTTACGAAACGAACACCCACAACGAAAATACCATTTCCTCAACCATTGATATGTTTTTTACGCCATTACTCAGCAGAAAAATCGCAGAAAATATCCTAGGTAATCGCAGGTCAGATGTGTGGATGGGTTTTTTTTATTTTGCAT
The DNA here is from genome assembly GCF_033153115.1 of Saccostrea echinata. NCBI lineage: Eukaryota > Metazoa > Mollusca > Bivalvia > Ostreida > Ostreidae > Saccostrea > Saccostrea echinata. The sequence goes on from NW_026889751.1 coordinate 7,428,836, forward strand.
AATCTTTTAATCAAATTCAAATTCTAGTAAATAAATTACTTGAACATCCGTCATGGTAAAACATTTTAATTATCAAGAGTAATCCATTTGTTGCATTGCCAGCTGCCGTTCATCATTAATTGGATAATTAATTATAATAATTATAATAACAATAATTATAAAATATATCGATATTTTGCCATGTATTTAAAAAATATTCTGTTTGATGTTTTGTTCTCATGTATAGGACGTACTTTTCTTGATAAAATATTAATCAGCTCATCTTTTCCGTTATCCTGACAAACTCCCACATAATAAGTACAAATATGAAGAAAAAATACTTTAAATTCTTTTTTTTCTTTCGTTACCTGTATTGTAAACAATTTCAAAATGAAAATTACATATTTTTTTTTTCGTGTTGTATTGAAAATAGAAAAGAAGATTCAAAGATTCGTCATACAGCGGAAAATAACTCGAATCAAAGTATATCTTCTACAATGAATTATTATGGATTTAAATGGATGAGTGATCAGGAAGATTTTTTTGTTGAAGGTCAATTAGTTTTATTACATTTATAAAACGTGCCATAAAGTGAAGAAATTTCCTGAGTGGCATGCTGATTAGATTGTTGTCCATTTAATCTTTAATTTAGCAAATGAATGCAAAAAGATGTCTTAAGGATTAGGCACGTACTATTGCAATGAAAACCGGCCACCAGGCTTATCTACAAGTACAGATACCAAAACATTTTCTACAAATAAGTGTGGCTAGAGTTTTTCACGTGGCATAAGCCATATCAAAAACAGAATTTTTTAAAAAAAAATTGTGAAATTCTGATTGATTCGCATATCTAAATTGTTATAAATATTTTTGTTTGGTTGGAATCATACCTGGGATCACACATGCTTATAGCAGCATTTTCATCATTAAAGTGTAATACAGATCTAAAGAACATCTAAAACATACAGATGGTTTAGCTGAGTCAATTTGAATTTATACTGGGTTTGAAAACACAAAAAACGACCAATGGCCATACATAGTTTTATATCGAAAGAGAGATACCTTCTTTTTTAACCTCGCCAAAATAAAGATACTTTGAAATGCTAACGATATCAATATGTATCATATATTGTAAATTTTGAATTTATAGAGTAGACATAAGTAAAAAAAATTGCAAAATAGTAATTACATTAAGGTTATTATCATGTTGCATTTAAAATTTTGCATTCATTTCTACCCTTTAAATTCAACATTTACAATATATGATACATATATGTACATGTATGCCTCTATTTTCGGATGCTTAATTGTATTTTGGGATACTTAAGGAGAGATTCCTCTCGTATTTATCATATTTAAACATAAATGAAATTTTCACAGATTCAAGAGGACAATATCACCAAGTGATGACATCAATTACATTATATTTGACCGTTTCATTAAAAGGTCAAGGTCATGTCAAGGTCTTAATCTTTTCCGCGTCATTAAGAATCAGAAATTATTGTTGCCAATCATGTAATACTTATTTTTCCTTTAAAAGATTTAATCTTTTTCTTTTTACATAAAAAGTTAATACAGCAAAAGGTCTACCAGATGATAATATCAAATTGAGATAAACAGTTAAACTAAATAGATATTAGGTAACCCGAATTTCCTCTATTTTCTTCATTTTTTAGGGAATATTGCTTTGTATATTTAAAATTTTATTATTTTTACATATGGTAAAGTAGTCATGTAAATTTACAAAATGATGCAAAAACCAAAAGTTTTGACCGTTGAATAAGAGAGGAAAACATTTTTTTACTGAATTTTTACTCGAATCTGTTCTAAGACTCCTTAGCTTTCAAAGGCTATAAGATTGCCATTTGTCTAGAAAATAATATTTATTTGATATATTTTATAGTTTTAGTCCATTATTACTAATTTCATTTACTACAAAAACTTCCTTCAGCCTTTGATTTTTTAAAAATGCCGTTTAAATTCCTTGTTCTGTGGTAATTTTGAGAAACATAAAAAGAGATATTTTCATACGCCGCCCTTCCGCCAAAAATATAGTCCCTGCTAGATTTCAAAGTCAATTTACCATTACTATTTCAAATTGTACAATATGATCTTTAAAATCCGTAGCATCTAAATATAAAAGACTTGTAAGCAAATATACTTTGAGTATATCATTTAGTCAGAAACCAGGCAAGAATCCTTCCTTAATTGTATTTTGGGATACTTCATTGTATTTTATCTTTATAACAGATGTTTCGAAAAAAAAAATCATCATTCGTCCATGACATATTTCCAGACATATAAAATTGATTGATATACAAAATAAAAGGCAAATTACAATATCTGACTAAGCAGTGATGGTTGTGGAAGTCTATAATTAACAGTATAAAAATGACAAATACCCGGACTGCAGAGTGCAGCAGAAACAAAATAATCAAGGGAAAATCAGAATATATATGTCTTTTCCCGGGGAATTTTGCCTTCATCTATCAATAATGCTGTTTTATGGATTGTTGGAAACATCTTTGTTGTGATTAAGATAAACTTTCAGATCTGACGTAAAGGTATCCCTTCTTATGATAAACAGAATTCAGCTAAATTTTCTCAAGTATGCACTTTTACAAGATATCTTACATAATAACATGACAGAGGGACATACAATAATATACAAAACCAAATTCTTACACTATGCTTCCTCTTTGGTGAATTATTGGCATAAGGTATATAAACCTGTCACGACAGATGTTAACTCTTTGTCTGTGTATTCTACGTTCTTCCTGTCTCCGAAATTAATTCTACATATAACAACATCTTAAAATATATCGTAAAAATATTTTTACAGTTAATTTAGTATGTATCCTTTTTGGAAGAAAGAAGATAATAATATAATATTTTATTCGGAATTATTTTCTTTAAATCTTTTTTGTTCCTCTTTAGATCCGAGACTGGTTCTGGTAATATCATAACCCCTTTTTTTATTATTCGAACTTTGTCATCAATTTCTACCAGTTTGCATACTAAGCAAGCTTATCCATGCCAGATTTTTTATTCTTTTAATATAAGTTCAGGATATATCTCATGTGATGATCACCATAAAAATGTTTTATGAGCCATCATAAATTCCATTTTACCTTGACATTGAAATTTATAAGGATAACACTCATGTTCTACTTTAATATCAGTGTCAGCCTTTCTGCTATCTTTTGTATTTGTAATTAAGTGTATAAGTGAGCTATTTATCTTTTCGACTTTTTTGATAATATGCTTATTCACTGTGAATGGTTTGGGAAATGCAAATTTTCATTTTAAGTACATTGAATCCTTCTGTGAAAAATCTTTTTAAAAAAATCTTGAAAAAATCTTTTAAATCTTGAAAAATATTTACTTTAGAAATATCAAGTGACTTGTTATTTTAATTGATTTCATCCATAATTATAATTATAGTGCAATTGCACTCTTAAAAGATATAATTACTGAAGGACATTTTAATAAGATTATTATCGACCTAATAAAATGTAAACATAGTATAGGGCCTTCCATTCAAAAGATTCTATAAAGATAACACATTTCAATTTTTGCCTGTTTCTGGCGTAATTAGGGATAATGATTTCCTCAGATACAATGTTTTTCCTTCGATAACAGACAGAACAACCTGTTATGTATCTTTGTCAGTTAATATTTACAAGGGGTAAACACTAGGGGAAGTGCCTGGGGTGTTTATACAAGGATGTATGTTTCGCGGCTCCTGTATATAACAGAAAGTGCGTCTTTTTTCCGTTACTTCTGCTGGAATATTTCATATCTAAGCGTTTTTTTTTGATTGAGAAAATCTTTTCTTTTATGAACAAAATCCTTACACTTAGAACCGTAGACAACTTATTTTCGTGAGTTGATTTTTTCGTGGTGTAAAAAAAATGGTTCATGGGGATTTTATTTCGTGTTAAAGGAAGTATTGGGGAAAACGACAAAAATTAAAACCCCATAAATATATATGATGTAACAGTAGCTCTTGCTGTTTTTGAAATAAAATCAAGATATGATCCAAGACTTAATAAAAAGTTAATGATGGCGAACAGTGATCAATACTGTAAAATACTATAAAAAATACAAATCGTAAACAGAGCAAACAAGGGCCACTCGAAACACAATGGGTGGATCAGATGCCTTGGGGGAGTAAGCGTCCTCTGTGGAGCGGTTACACCCACCATAGGTCTTCTGTATTAATAAGGTAAACAGAGTATTATAGCCAAACAAAAGATTATATAACAAAAAAAAATAATGGTTTTGTTTTTGTTTGTTTGTTGTTTAACGTCTCTCTCGAGAATTTTTCACTCATATGGAGACACCACCACTTGCTGGTAGTGGGCTGCAAATTTTAATCTTTTCTCGGCACCCAGGGCCAGTGCACAGTGAGGGATCTTTTTCGTGCCAACACCTATAACGCCACGGGGCCTCGTTTATACGGTCTCATCCAAAGGACCGATCTCCACGTCCCGCATTGGATTCGAACCCGCGATGTAAGGATCTACTCCTTACATCATGACTCTAGAGCAAACGCTCTAACCACTGCGCCACGCAGGCGACCAATAACAATGGACTAACAATTGATATAAAACAAAGCAGTCACAATTCGACCAAACAATATCTTGCGTTTGTAAACAGGGTTATAATCCCGACCATAGAATTTTCGAAATGTTGATTGAGTAACAACTGGGTTTCATCTTCAAACAATGAATTCAAGGTTTCATTAGTGATATCTGCCTCCCTTTCAATATCCATTTTGTACGGAATGGCCTTGGTAAAGTACGCGAAAATTATTCAAACACTTTTCTTTAGTAATTTGGATTTTGTGAAGTAATTAAGAAGAAATAACAGAAAAATACCAAATCGCTCTCTAATTATGAGAGGATCAAACATGTTCATTATCATTCATATGTTGTGTACAAAATAGAGAATTTTAGTCCTTTGTGTGATTAAGTTGGTGATTTGTTGAAAGTAAATCATATTCTTTTTCTATAATTAATTGCAAAACATTTTTCATAATAACTATTGATGGGTATGCATAATGAAAAGTAGGCGCTTATTTGTTTTTATTTGTTTGAACACAAAAGATGATAAAGTCGTTTCAGGAAACTGTGTGATGTAATCTTTCTCTATTTAACAATATCTTTGTTGGCTAAGCAACATAAATATTCAAAGAAGTAGTAGACACTTCTCACCATTTGAAGAGGCACACAGGTATATTAATCCCTTAACCTTCATTTGAAGTATTTTGGGACTATCACTAGATTAAATCCGATAATTACAACAAATAGATAGATTAATCATTTCATCCAACAACATCTGTTGCCCTCATTTCTTCAGACGAAAGTTAGCCTGCGGTATAAAATTCTTTGATAACAAGATGTCAAAAGAATGTGAGTAGATGGGAATATTGACAGTATGATTGGCGCATTCGTTAAAAACTTTTCGATAAGCGAGATCCTTATCTTAAAAATGGCACATAGATAACTTTATATAAAACTGAATGAGAGAGTTACCAAAATATATCATTGTCATTTCAGAACAAAAGACAAAGGCATTGAGCTTGATGAACTGCGAGTCAATTAAAGTGAGTATCTGTACATGTTAGCTGGTTTATCTTACTATCATGATCAAAGACCGCTCTCTGTATGAAACACATCAAATGTTCTCTTAATCGGATTTTACACTTTTAAGGATTGCGTCTTTTTAGTATCTGATGTATGAATCACGAACATTACATAGCTGTATTCTATCTCTGTTAGAAGCAGGGGTTCCTGAACTTTTTTTCGGATCTTGTCTTTAATTTCACTATATTAATACATGTTTTTTCGTTACACTTGAACGGGATTTAATACATGCAGTAGTGTTATTACTCAATTTGACTCTTTGTTAAAAAGGAAAGGGCAGCAAATACGCTTGTCTTTTGCAAAGTTTGATACAAGATGAAGGGTGTAAGAAACCATATATTTTATCCATAGGATATACAAGGGGTATCATTCCATCAGTTTATTTCATTTCTATTTCATCAGATAATTTGTAATCAACTACATGTAATTGTCACCAATGTAAATTAAATGCCTCAATACCCCCAATTTAACATCCCTCCCTCCACCAGTATCTTTGAATCTTAGATATGTACGTAAGCATAAGGAAAATTAAAGTTTTAAGAAAAATTTTGAAAAAGCCAAATTTGAGTTATCATTTGAGATTACAATGAAACTACAGAAATCAATGTTGTGATAATTTGTAATTCAGAACCAATGACTTTACCTGCATGGAAATCAATTTTGATTTTGAATCAGAAGCATACACAAAACTCACAAAAAGGTGAGAGGATGAAACAACTTTCGTTAATTAAAAAAAATCATTAAATTTAATATACATCAATTGCTTTAGAAGGCAGCCTAGCTTTGAGAAATGTACGATTCTAGTTAATAAAAATAGGCAAATTCAGCAGATAGAATAACTTGCTATGTTTTAGAAGCAAAATCTTCCTTAAATTTTGTTATTTTTTAATTGAGGAAATAAGGAAATAAGACGATTTTATGTATTTATATGCCATCAGTAAAATTTGATTCTAAAAACACTGGTGGGCAAAGCAATGGCCACGATCTACATTCAAAATGCAATAATTAAGGACCAAGGATCTACATTGCTCTCTCGTTCTTCTTTGTCAAAAAACATACGGGTAACTTTCAACTGAAGTTGATCCTTAATTAAAATCACAGTATCCTTTCTTTCTTTCTCTCTCTCTCTCTCTCTCTCTCTCTCTCTCTCTCTCTCTCTCTCTCTTAGGAAAGAGTGTACAGTCACCCTATCGCAAAGATATTGAACAGCAAACATAGTGTGATTCCTTCATCTCATATGTGTATGCTGTAAATGTAGGTATTAACAGTCCATGCCCTTGGGCTTCACACATTTTCTTTTCCTTTTTTATCTACGGCATTTATAACTTTTGCTGTAATCATTAAGGTTGCTAGGTTCAATATCTGATCATTATGTAAAAATTACAGTTACTTAGGGCGATGAAAAGGTTTGATTAACTTTGATGATATTAACGAGAATTCAAGTCTCAGTCATATTTGAAAAATGCATGAATTATTTAACAATACTATATCTTAAAAAAAAACAGGAAAATTATGCAACAGGGATTAGTTGTCATCCATATCAAAGTGTTTACAACCATACTCTGCATAATTACAAGTAATTGCTACGAAAGATGTGAATTTGTGGTTAATACTTTTCAAGGTTGAAATAAGAAAAAACAAGTGACAACTCATAAATAAACGATGACCAATAGTAGATGTTGTAAGAATAAACTTAACGCAACCCTGTTTTACTTTCCTAGTTGTAAAATTTTCTGAAGCTAAACAATAGTAATCATATATGTGATTAGACTTCAACTCCATTAGTACAATGAAGATGTCTATTCTCCAAAAATTGCCCATAAACCTCTATGTATGAACTAACCCATCTGTCTCAAAATACTTGTTTTTGATTTTCACGCAGACATACAAAGCATTTCTATATCTTCTAGCTTCCATTTAATTATCTTTTTTAGAATACATGGTATTCAACTACAAATTAGTTTACATGGTAAACTTTAACAGCATTTTCTCAGTATAGGACATAACGTATTTTCAACCGTTAAAATTAATTCAATATGAACTTAAATAACTATCTTCAAGGTTGATAATTCAATTTATTAATAAACGAAGTCTTATATTTGATTAAAACAGGAAAACGGCGAAAGGCTTAGCATTCACACATTGATCGATAAATTCATATTTTCAAGAAATCCCAAAAAAGTAATTCAATTAGTACATCAGCTTTATTATCTATGAATGTATACCTACATGACTTTGCAAAATTGTACATATATCTAAAATGAGGAAAACACCATAAAAGTAATTGAACCAATAAGCTAGATGTGCTGATCCATTATTCGAATGTAGCTTCATTATCTTGTACTTTAGGAAGCAATGTTGTTGTTTCCTCCATGTGAACAAGGAGTGCAGCAAATATAAATCAATACATGGTTTCCTCGTCAAAATTTTTAATGAAATAAGTCAGATTGACTTTGTTTAAAAGGTTTTATATTTCTGTCAGAAGTAAAGTCCCTCCCTGAGTCTTTATGGTTAAAATGTAAAAGGGGAAGATAATAAAAGTGATCAATCTTATAATTCTAGTCTAGTAAACAAAAGGGGCAAAAGCACGGACCCCTGAAAACACCAGAGGTGAGATCGGGTGGTTAAACTCTCAAATCAAAAGGTTTTGTTTGAAAAAAAATACCAATTCATTAGCTGAATACTACAGGGTATATCAAACTGTTATATCACTATAGTTATACATGATGGACTCATTTAGCATTCTTTGAACTCTTTGTTTCCTTATCATGGTTAGTGCGGTTGTTTCCAAACCATAAGGGGGGTGTAAAAAACCCGTCAATTTTTAAGCTTAGTGATTGCGATTTCATAGCATTAAGTATTTTTAATCAGACTTGCCATAAATAATTCAGCAAAAATTGTAATTCATATACTCTATAAATGTTGAATTTTTCTGTTAAATGTCCCAAAGGTATTTTAATACTCGGAAAATGTTATTGATACACGCAGAACTCTGTAGAATAAAAGGAATCGATAACGCAGAGGAAACAAGCAGAATGACTGTTTCTGAAATATGGGTCTCGTAAAAAAATACTTCTTTGTCATAATTACCATCATTAGTAACTGCTTGCTTGAGATTTCGCTTTCTTACCGAGTCAGATTGATTCTGTACTGGACTTCCCTTTAAATGTGCTCCTTAGGGCTTTCACGACATATATTCCAATTTTTTGAATTGCCTTTTTTGATGCAATCTAATAAGCAATACCCTGTCAAACTATTTTGCGACCATATTTTCTTAGTGTTTATGAGAATTTAATATTAGGACGAAGAATCAAATATCTATTTCTTTTGGTGTATACGCTGTAATCTGTTTATTGAGGTGAACTCTTACAGGATTATTGATTATATAACATAACAATCTCAACTGGAATCCAACACCTACTTTCATCCGATCCTGTAAAAAAAACCGTTCAGAGAGTTCGTCTATCTGAGTTTACCCACTGTGCTACTAATAAGTTAGACCAGCTGGAGTATACATTTAATCGACATTTATAACATGAATCCTATCGTGCTGTGTTGACTTGTTTGCCATAACCAATGTAGCTATAAAAGGAATTAAGAAAAAAATATGAAACGAAACCTAAATAGCTGATTTTTTGGTGCTTAGATCTTCTGTTTCTACATCATATTACCGAAAAAACAACACATTTTCACTTTGTTTATGACGAATTTCAAATTCAGATAGTTATAAATTAGTATTAATCACATGAGACTTTAACACATTTTTGCAGAAAAAAAATACATTCTGTAGATAATGAGTAACATTGTTCTGTGTAGGTCAGAAGAGTACAATAATTTTAAAAAGTTATTGTTACAGCCTTTCCATTCTGAGACTGCATCTTATGTGCATGATTCGATCTCAATCGAAGGAATTTTGAAAAACAATATTGATGATAAATGAAGCCTAATAACACAGACGTGGCGTGTCAGAAAGCAGGACCGACTGTCTGTCCTCATTCTAAATATTTTATCTATTTTATACCATGTTTAAAACCTTGACTGATAAATTTCTTTGATCAAAATTTTGAAAAACCATCGCCATTTTCGAAAACAATTTCTGTAGAGCGATTGCATGTAAAGAACTGATTATATCCATTATCTTGTCGTTTTTATTACACACTTGAGACATACATGTATCGCAAAAACTTGTTACTAATGTCAAGACATATATTACCCATTTAGTGATATTAACTCATGACTGTTATAGCAATTTTAGAAGCTGATAATTCTAATTTTAGAAGCTGATAATTCTCCGAGGTTTGGCTGTCGTGAGAATATTACTCAAACATCTTTGTCTTGTTTTTAGTAAATATCGAGTTGAAATCACAATTTAATAATCGAAGATTTAATGCTAATAATTATTATTTCAATCACAAATCAATCCTAACTGTTGCATTAATTGTGAATAACTGTAAGACAGTTCTAATTTTTGATGGCATAACAGCTTCAGTCGTTCTCTGTTGGTTATAACAAGTTCATGCAAGACTGTTTTAATTGAAAACTTTAGTGGGCTATAACAACTAGAGAAATCTACTCCTCTATAAGTGTCATACTACATGTAATAAATCGGGAGTGAAATGTTTTTGCTTTAAGGAGGCTGAGGGTCAACAAATTAACCAGCAGATATAACTTATATTTTTAGATATGATATCTTAATCTGTCAACTATCATATGGTAAAGAAAAATTTAATTCATTTTAGTTAAAATTTGATCATTTTTGTACATCTTTATATGGAGCTCTTCTTCTAAAGGAGATAAACATAGTCTGAAAATGGCCACAACCACCCAGCCCTCTTAAATATTATAAATATTGTACCTTTATAAATTTTCAAAATCGGTACTTATTTTTTCTCGATGATTTGGGTGAGCCTTGTGCCTAATGGGTTCTTGTTCTCTATTGTAACACCACGTCACTTAAGTAACCATATTTACGAGGTGGTTTGAAACTCAAAGATAAAATGTAAGCCATATGTTTAATGTTGTTAAAAAGAAAACAAATGTTTCGTAAGAAAACAGCATTACTTAATTTTCTCAATACAGTTATATAACGTTCTTATTATTAAAACAAAAACAAAAAACAAAAAAACAAAACAAAACTAATGATTACGATTCAAGCTGCTGCACACATTAATTCTTCTTATCAAACATAATTTGAAGGACATAAGAGGCCATTTTAAATACTTGAATAAAAATAAAGATCACATCATAAAATGAAATATGAAGATAACAAACAGTTATAAAGCTAAAAGTCCATTGAAACAATACAATGTGTGAACAGAGCAAACATGGACTTCTAAAACATCGGAGGTAGGATCATGTGCCATTGAGGAGTACGCATCCTCTGTCGAGAATAAGTCTTGTACATAATTAGTACAACACATAGTTTCATCTTTTCTGTAACAAAATGCAAATGAATCTTGAATTGGCCTTTCATTCAAATGTTTTGATTGCATTTATCATGATTCTACCCATCCAACAAGGTCTGAAGGCAACTGTTTTGCCAAAGCTCTGTTTCTTACAAATCATGTCTGGTTTTTAAACTAAGAACCAGAGTTCACTAGTACTGAAATGAATGCAACTTATTTACTTGCTTCCGTGATCTTGAGGTACATTCTGATGAAAAGGTGTAGATAACTAAGAGTGATCGATCTCAAATATCTACAAACAATACAAATTTTGAGCAGGGCAAAAAATTTTGACCTCAAAAAACTCCAGAGGTAGGATCAGGTACCTAGGAGGAGTAAGCATCCCTTGATGATCGGTCACACCTGCCGTGAGCCCTATGTATTGATCATGTTGACGGAACATTCAGGTTCTTATTTAGTATAAAAACAAAAGGCCTTACAATTGCTATGGATCATATCGGTCAAAGTACGACCCAAAGATAGGTAATACATGTTTTTGTTATCAAAATCATTAAAACGACCATACAATTTACGAAATGCTGACTATACACGAGGTTATCGAAATCCCTGTAACATCAACTTATCTGTCAGAGTGTTGCACTGGGGTACAAGTTAAAAACCATTTCCTTTTGGTTTTGCGCTGAAGTTTTAATTACTATTTTCTTTTATAAAAATTATATACCCTCTAATAGATAGTTTTGTACTTACTCTTTTCCTAATGGACCGTTTTGTCATACTAATTTTATGCTTAGTTAGGATTTCTAAACTAAATATATTTGTGGTTATAGTTTCAATATATGACTGTTGACGTTCTCCCTGTGTGGAAATAAGAAAGGTCAATCAATCTACAGCGCATGCATTGAAACTTTTTTTTCATAAACATTCAAAGTGACATGATTTGAAATTTATGTGTTATTACTATGTGACTGAAGATTGAAAAATATGGTTCATGTGTGTTAAGAGACACTCTCTCAAGAAAAAATCGACATGTGCATCAAAATACAATGCAGTTATAAGAGCATGTTAATGAACAAGATTTCATGAATACCCATTATCGTAAGGCTTTTGATGACTACTTTTGACAACTGATGAGAATAACTGAAAATTCCTGATCGACAGTGTTTTTATCGCATGGAACGTATTTAAAGACCTATTCCTTGCATGCCGGTTTCTGTAAACGGCAACCTGATATTGTGGTCCTCAATGTATGTAGACTTGCCTAGATCGAAAAACTGTATCTTAATTAACTTTATTTCCATTTCACCCATGAGACCTGGGTTTAAAATTTCGCAATCATAAGAATAACGTTAACTATCTGTGTTTTTAGCCAACCCACATCTGTGTGACAAGCCTTTTACCCTATTGTTTTTGTTTGTTTGTTTGTATGTTGTTCAACGTCCCTCTCGAGAATTTTTCACTCATATGGAGACGGCACAACTTGCCGGTGGAGAGCTGCAAATTTGTCCTATACTCGGCACTTACGGCCATTGAGCAGTGAGGGATCTTTTTCGTGCCAGCACCTACTGCGACACGGTACCTCGGTTTATACGGTCTCATCCGAAGAACCGGTCTCCACGTCCCAAAGTGGGATTCGAACCCGCGATGTAAGGATCAACTCCTTACTTCGCGACTCTAGAGCAGACGCTCTAACCACTGCGCCACGCGGGCGACTATACCCTATTGAAATAAACGCAAAGCTCTGGACCACATTACATTGGTTATTTTACTACAGGGAAAGCTTGCAAATTTTCTTCGATTTGTCTCGAAGTTCTGTTGAAACCTTGTCTGTTCTTTCACAAGCATTTGCAGTGTACTTCAAATTTTGGTTATTTTTATTCTGAAATATAATCTCACATAGTGAAATGAATGCTTAAAGTGTTGTAAATCAACAATTGTGGCTCGCTCCTAGATGATCATCCTCCTAAAATGTCAAAGTCTGGCAGAAATGATAAATATAAGAATGGACTATTGATATCTAGGTGTATTATATGCGTAATATTTTGTATGTACTTCGTTTTTTTCTGTGCATCCTTGAAAATAAAAAAAAAATAACAATATCTGGTAAAATCCTAGTTTGTTGGGATTTTGCTTGTAATTGCCACTCATCATGGTGTTGAAGAGATTTTTTTAGAGTGGTTTTCTTTGTCAGATGCTTTTTTTTCAAGTCACTTTAAGTGAATATTGAAGGACAAAGGTAACATTAAACGCAACTGAACTTATTCTTTATTGTAAGTTATTGTGAAAATCTCATATTTCTTCGAATCTACTTTACGTATTTACCATTCCTTAAGGCAAGTTTAGCAATTTTCAATTTTCCAGGCTTTCTCTTATCTTTTGGATACAAAGTGCAATAAATTTTCAACTAAATCGCTCGAGTAAGGTTTCGCTTAGACGAATTCTTATGCTGGAGGTCTTACTACGTTGTGAAAATCTGCTTCTTTATATCGTATCAATCATTAACTTATTTATGCTGTGCGTGCCCGCTCTCTGAACAATACCAGTCTCATATTACTGGAAAGCGGTGAGTTCTTCAGCATAACAGATTTATTTCAGCAGAATTTTGCATTCAATTACCCACTTTGAAACTTAATTGTTTAATTTATGTCAAATGTCGTCTTGATTATAGGGGGATACACTTCTCATTTCACTGTAATTTTGATTACTTTTCAAACAATTTTTATCAAGTAAGTTGAGTTGATGCCAAGAATTTAAAGCTCACCTGTGATAAGGTCTTATAAGAGGTTTTCGGATCAGAAATATGCGTAAGTTATGTATGTTTCTCTTTGTAGTCGCAAATATGTTTCAATCCTTCTTTAACTCTTTTTTATCATTACTGGCACTTTTTCAAATATATCTGAACAGTCCTATAGTAGGTTTTTGTTAAAACTCTTAATGTTCTGAAATCACAGCTCTATATGTAGGATGCTATAACATTTTTATTAAAGATATTTATATTATAAAGGGGAAATACTTAAAACAACCCTTAACTTAAGCCAGGACTACAATTATCAAATTAATACGCAAAGTCCCCAAAGTAATGTAGATTCTTCAATATCGATACTGACTTCTGTGAATCTCTTTTTAGATAGTACTATCTTTTAAGGAACAAGAACTCGATATCGACTCCCAGTAGTCCTTTATTACACCATGTCGATTTGAACTATAACATTATCAGTCCTGGCTGATTCAAAGACAATACTATACTGTTCTCTACGTTATGTAAGATTATCATTTCTCTTAGGATTAATGTTCTGAATTCTAATTTTGAATTACCCGGTAGAAGAAATAGAATTTATTGCATCTTTGTTAGAAATGGCATTTGGAGTTCATACAGCTGTAGGTGAAATAAAGATTCCATAACCATTCAGAAATGTTTGTCTAGAGAACATAAACTAATAAAGATAATTACAGGGCAGAGAGAGAAAAGGAGATGAACTAAAGTGACTTTTGATATAGTATATCAAAATTACTGGCATTTTTCTGTCGTTTTAACATGTGCTTGCCCATAGCTTTTATAGTTTATAATCTTTTTAATGTCATTGCTGGAATTAAAATATGCATTGGTAAGAAATGGAATCAATAGCAAAGCACTAATATATCCGGGTATACCAGTACAGTGTAATCGTAAACTCTAACCTTTAAAGCTTTCATTAAATATACATACGATTTTGATTTGAAACTACAAACTCAAATAGCCCCAAATGGCACTTATATGTAGAAAAAGGGACACTAAGTATGTACAGTTCTTCAAATCTAACAGTATCTTTAATAATCAATTTACGGTTAGAAATCTTATTTTGGGTACCATTTCTTCGTTGTGGATATCAAATAGTGCGTTCTAATGATACAAATGATACAATAATACAATTTCAAATTACACTGTTCCTTAACTTGCTCATTTGGATAAATAGTCTAATTCATTTGCATTTAAAGATAGATTGAATATTAACTGATAAAATTTGTGAACATTATTCACCACTTTTTTATTAGACAAGAGTCAAACCCAATTCAGAAACAACTGCAATTTTATTGGCATTTTATGCTTTTTTGCTATCAAATACTAGATACAGCAAAGGGCTAAATTTGCTCGAAATACTTTTTTCTTGATAAAAATCTCCAATTTTCGGTCACTGTTTAAGACAAGCAAATCTCCATTCCTGAATGATCTTCTATTATTTCGTTCTTCTGTTTTGTTACGGGTTTATTTTTAATATTAGAACTGTCTGACATTCCAATTATTTATCTCCTTTGGTGAACATAAAAGCAAAATAAAGCACCGCGGATCCCTTGAGGAATCTTAATGTATTTTGAACAGAAACTTAGAAGAGGATGTTTATGATGTTTGATGTCATTGTGCTTTACCGTGAGCTCTCTAGTTTCTTTATGGACTATGTCTAAAGTATAATATCGAGTATTTAATTGATAAACATCAAATTATGAATTTACCTTGTGCAGCCCTCCATCGGCAAGCGGTGGCGTCTAAATATGATGAAAAGTTAAACAAGCAAACACATGAATTTAACTTGGTGAAAATTGTAAATCGGGATTAAATTATTTATATCACTTATGACCATATATACATTCCCACAAACACATTAATCAGTTATTATCTGGCTTCTCGTCTCAATACAACAATCTACTACTATCAGATAAAAACAAAAAGCTCTCATTTCGGGCAAAAAAATATACTGATTTGCAAAATAAGCACTCATGGAACCTTTGTGAGTTTCTTGGCTAATATTCCAAGCCTCTAAGTATGTTAAAATGACTGTGATAGGTTACAAAAGGTTACAAATCAAAATCAGTTATGTATAGTAAATTTGATGTTTATTTATGTCCTGATTAGATTGTACATATTACTTAATGTCATCTACAATATATAATTATTATTATTATATATTCTTCTTTTCTATAATAATAAATTTATACAGTAAATCTCTGAGAAAATTTCAAGACCTATCCATTGCTGGAAAGTATGTTGTTTAACGTCACTTTCGAGATTTTCACTTATATAGAGATGTCACCATAAACCGATGAAGGGCTTCAAATTTTGACCTTTATTAGGCACTCAGGGCCATTCAGCAGTGAAGATTCTTCTTCGTGCCAACGCCTATCGTGACATGGGAGCTCGGTTTTTAAGGTCTCACACTAAAGACCCATGACTGACTTTCACTTCTAATGACTGGCGCTTGGCGAAGGAAAAGTTACTACTTATGCGAACGAGAATTGAACCGAGGTTCTCGACCACGAAGCAAACGCCCTATCACTAGGCTTGTGTGACTGGCCCCTTTCGATCGAAAATAAACACTTTTATTTTTAATTAGAGAGAGTTGAAAGTATATCTATCATTTCAAATTTGTTAATAAGATATGAATACCGGCAGATAAACTTCATGTCCACAGGCTTTTTACCGCGTTCCTAATTAGAACCTTATTTCAAATTTTGCGCATCGCCAGCTTGTTTTTAATGGACTGTTGAACGATTTTTTCCACTCTTACTAATTGCAATATTCAAATGAAATCTCTCATTTTAAGGATATAGGATAGCATTTCTACGAAGAGCTTAAACCGAATTACCAATGCCTGATTGCAGTTTGTAACAAGGATCCTGGAAAACAGTTCTTGTAATAATAAGCTGTGTACAAATTGAAAAGCTTTTGCAGGATGTCTCTCTAACGTATTTTTTATAATTTCTTCATAGCAGATAGGAGCAAAAATCACAAATCAAACGATTTCTTTTGGGAAATATAATAAACATGATAAAGGACATTTTCTGCAAAACACGGAATAGATTGAACTGTATCCTTTAGAAACGAAATTAAGTTGTTTTTTTGTGGCTTCAGATAATTTAAATCACGCAAAATTTCATTAGCAAAGCAAACGACACGCATATATATAGCATCATAAGTATAAATATGGCCTTGAAACAATATGAAGGTGTTTTCATTTTTTTTTTCACGAAAGATTTTTTAACATGCAAATCCCTCATACACAGCGGGAGTTAAGGGAATTCACTCATTTAGGAACTTATATATGTTGTAAGTAGACATGACAACCGGTGGTTTATTAATGAAAATCTACCACTTCATTGGTGATACATGTTTTAAAATCAAACATATTTATCAAATGTGTTTTTATTATTTCAAAAAATTAATAAATATTTCCCAGATGAGAAATTGAATAAATCACTTGTTTTCTTTTCGATTTTCTGTAGAATTTTGTAGATAATATCTCCTTGTCGTTTATTAATGTGTAACATATTTTTGAAAAAAAAGGGGTACTAATTCGGAAAATATTGCTCACATGTGACAGGTCAACAGGGGATGCTTACTCCTCCTAGGCTCCTGATCCTACTTCTGGTGTTTTTGCCCTGTTCACGATTTGTTTTGTTTTTTCCACTGGATTTATGAGATTGGTCACTTTTCGTTACCTTCACATTTTACATTCACATTACATAGAGCTGTGATATGATAGCTGTCAGTAGAACTGAAACAAATGGAATGACAGCTATACGTATGATGGTAATGTGACAAAAACAGGAAAGTCAAAAATTGATACAAGGATGGTGTAACGTTCATTACTTGACAAAATCTCATTAATCAAGTATGACTCTGTTTTTAATAATTTACTGTATTTGGCAAATTTATATTTAGCGGCCTTTCCTCCAATTATTTTTTTAGCTGCGCAAACGTGTGAATGGAGAATGGTTCTTCCTGTTTCATCAACACATCTCTCCAGACAACATCAAAATGAACGTAGATATTCGCGAATTCAGATCAACCATAGATATTCACCAGTCTTTGTATCTTTTTTTTTTTAGTCGTACACAAGTTTGCTTTTACATAAAAGTATTCAGAATTTCAGAAACAGAAATAACTTATTAGTGTTTGACCAGTCTTTTTATTAAATGGTATATCCTGATAGTTCAGCAGCAATTAAATCGAGATTAAAAATAAAATAACCAATAAAACGTGAGTACAATTTCAGCAAATATTTTATTTCTATTTGTCCCCTACCCGTAAAACTGGTTGACAGTAGGTTTGATCTCCCGTCTCTTTGACTGAATTGTGGACCATTATTAATCAAGTTATGATTTTTTTTGTTTAAGGAATCATTTTGAAGTGCTTGAATTTTAATTGACATTATATCTTCTCACAATGAATTAAAGATCAGACTTTTTGACATTATAAACAAAAGCGTCTTTAATAAAAAAGAAAGGAATGTATTTTTCATATCTTATGATTTGTCGTAATCTCGTATACATAAAAATAATTCTGATTCTTGACACTTTGAGGTTGATATTAAAAACTTGCTGGAGTTCTTCAGTGACAATATGAAGTTTTTGGAAACAAAATCACCCAACAATCTGTTGGAATGATCATAGATCTTAATTATGCCCCTTTATGAACAGAGCTGTTTTTGTATTCTTACTAGAGTTGGCATAATACCAGTGTGGCATAATAAAGAAAAAATAGCGTGTGTCCACGAATATGTGATAGAAATTCAAAATCCGTATTTGACGTTATTATAATACTAGCTTAACGTCAGACTTGGCCATGCGACTTGCATATACAATCTATTTATACCTATAACTTCCCTAAATTAGCGTGTATTGTTTTTATTTTTATATATTTACCTATTTTTAGTTTATTTCAAAATATTACCATACACCATTGGCCTTATAGTAATATGAAGAAAATTTTTAACATTTGTCCACGAACTTCATGGACAACCCTTGTAAGTGTATTTTCCCATAGCGATGGCTCCTGTAATTATATCCGTTTCTGTTTGCATGGTGTCGTTTTTACGATGATGCTTAATCTGTTTTAGTCTGAATTAATGATTGTTATTGTTTCCTATCCTTTTGATGTTGACTGAAGTTTTAATCTGACTGCAAAATCACTATGTTAAAAGTAGGATCGTCAAAGACGATCAACATGCGAACGAAATGACCATAACAATTACTAAATTTCCTTTTTTTAACTTCAGTGAAGGGTCGAACAGATTTGTAATTATGCGAAAATTTGATTGATTGTATAAGATCCTATGCAAAATGTAAATTGAGCTTATTTTATGTAATTGGTTATAAGCTGAAAACTACTCATTATGTTAGAAAATGCTGGACGCAATTAGATGGATGGTCCGAGAAACCTCATTGTCCAGTAGGTTACGTAATGATCAGAATAAGGCTGGTTACTTTTTTATAAACATTTCTCCAATTCTGAACACTCACATTGTTAATATATTGGACAACTACAAGTACTTTATATATCAAAATGGAAATATTTTTTTCGTTTGTTTCGATGAATTTATCTTTTTGCACTGTTAGGACCAAGATAACTAGTTTTAAAGTTTACTAGTAAATTTCATTAAAAATAATCAATTAATTTAGCCACTTTCATGAACAATTTGTTTGGTCTTCAGCATTTACGCATGCGTGAAGGTTCTATTGAAATTCATCTTACAACGCGAGATTATGAATGACAAAATACATTTTGTCACACTAAATTCGTAAAACGATTCTTACGTTATTATGCAGTTTCAGACGAAAAGATATACATGTACTCTAGTGGAAGCGTCCTATGAATCTGAATGTGCTGTTGACAAACTTAAAATCATCTTATTCTTTATGCAAGTCCCCATGATTACATCATTATCAGTCCAAAATAACAAGAGTTCAAGACATCGTCGCAAACAATAACGGAAATGCACGATCCTGTCCCATTCTGCAAGAACGTTTTGCATTCTTCCGATCCTGGCTGGATGACGAGTTCAAGGCAAAAATTGGATGTCCAAGCAATCTACAGCTGTAAAAGGCGAACTGTGCACAAAAACATATGTACTGTATCTGATACGTCTTTGTGTCCTCGAGTTTCTGTAAATGTTCATGATTTACGTGTATCAATGTGGAATTAAATTATAATGAAAAGTGAGCTCATGAAATTTTAGATCATTGAGAAGGATTTTAATGAAGCATTTTAGGTTATTTCAGTTCATCTTGAACTGTTTTAACCTTCAATAAATTATCTATAATTCATCCCATGGGATCGGGAGGCCGGGGATCGATTCTTGTTCGCCGCGCCGCGTCTTACCCAAGACGTAAACATAGGTAGTGACTTTTCCTTCGCTAAGCGCCCTGCATCAGAAGTGAAAGTCACGGGTCTTTCGGATGAGACCTTAAAAATCGAGGTCCCGTGTCACGATAAGGAACACTCACTGCTCAATGACCCCGAGTGCCGAGTATAGGTCTAAATTTGAAGCTTTTCATCTGCATACGGTGACGTCTCTATATGAGTGAAAAATTCTCGAATAGGATGTTCAACAACATGTAATCAATCATCCCCGGGTTGGGGCGGAAGTGGGTATCCTTATAAAAATGTTGTTATTTTTTTTGTGCTTTCTATATTAATATTTCTTCACTTAGGGCAGTTATGTTAGTTTCAGAGTTGTTGTAAAATGTGCTGTATAAACAAAATTAATTCATTACAATGTGAATTGGTAATGATCCTCTAATAAAACTAATGTCTAAATAACTGCATCTCTCTTCCATTCTCAATAACCGTGTAGAGTAGGACAGCGCCGCGAGAATTCCATCGGCATCGAAAGCAAGTTTTTTGACTTGCCTAGATGGCCAAGCGGTCTAGCGCGCTGTTCCTGTACTGCTAGGTTCAACCCCGGGTTGGGGCGGAAGTGGGTATCCTTATAAAAGTAAATTTCTTTGTGAGATCTCATTTTTGTTCAGATGTAAAACACAGGTTAATGTCTCTTGGATTTCTGTTTTTTATATTTTTTTATTTTTTTTTTATTTTTATTAAAGCCCTTCATTTTAATTCTGTTTAGAAGTGATCATTTTACAAAGGTGTGTAAAACTTGAGACCAAACCCTTTTTTGTGTTCTGTTGTAAATCCACATGATTCCTATGTGCGGAAACATTGTAGCTCAAATAGAATTTACGTATCTGAATGGCTATTAACTCGTCTAATAATTTTATTCACCGGTACTATACTTTCTCTGCTGGATTAATGCTCTCATTTAAATGAAATGAATATGAGATAGCTTGCCTACCAATTCCAACCCTTTTCTTTTTGTTTCAACTTACTTGACTATAAATAGCAATCGATTTTACACCGAGGCTGGTTATGTATCCAATACTAAATCGTTCTGTTAGTATTAAACGGGTCTTATGGCACGGATTCTTAATTTTGAGAGGACATTTACATCATCTAGGTTAAATAATACTAAATACGGTAAGGAAACCATTTTTTATTTCAATTTTAATTTTTCTTAAATTGCTTTAGTTTATGTTATTTTCAACCAAAAAGGTAAAAAGATGATTTTTTTAAAATAAATATTATTTTTATTATTATTTATTACAATCTTATTCACATCATAACAGTATTTGAAGCAAAAACATCTCTGGTTTAATTTAGCCTGAATATCAAACAATGGAATCCTTGGAGGAAAACATTGATGTTGATGATTAGTTAAAGGATGATGCTGAAAATACATGCACGTCATCTAACACAACAATGTACATGTAATCATGTGAAATTTGGAATTGTTATTCTGTTAGTTTTTGAGCTTCCTAACTTTTGACTTTAACCATCACGATTTTTACCCTAGAATATTTATCAGTATTATTTTATGGACTGTCTTCTCAATTTGATTACCTTAAAGTTTGTTCAGCTTCCGCCCAATGTCTGACAAAAAAGAATTAGCATTTTTATGCTTTATAATTAAACCTTCGTTCCAATTTGCACAATCATATCTTTCAAACAAGTGTAAAAATAGCAAATAAAGCCAAAGTTGTCCTGTCAGGCAAGACGTTCACAAAGTGATGAAAGGCCGTTTATATTTCATTTTGATCTTTGTCTGACTTCATGTTTTTCTTTATGATAAACAGCTTCAGGCACCTAAATTAACTGATACTTTCCTGTCATTTTTTCCACTACTGAACAGAAATTCCCAAAGGGCTCTTAAAGGATGAACGCAAAAAGAATTATACAGTGGTGATAAATTCAAACAGATAGGCAGCGCAACAAAATGGGCTTGTTAATCAAGGGAAAATACGTATTCGTTCTGCAACTTCACAGACTCGGAAGCCCAGATAAGTTCGCTTTTTAGAAGCAATCGGAAATTAATTCGCAAACTTTCACTTTCAATTGCTCCTTGGGGGCTTTCTGGTATTTCTAACCTTCAATTGTGCTGCAGAGGTTTGTTCCAGATTTTGCATTCAAAAATTCATCACGCTTTACGAAACTGGTGTAGGAAAACACTGCAATGACGTGAATATTAAGTATTGCACTTTTTGTTGTTTCGAATTCCGTCTCAAATTGCAATTATGCGGATTAGAATTAGCGAGGGACAGCATTTTAAGTGATAAATAATTAACTGTGGGATAAAATTAAAAAAAAAAAAAAAAAAAAAAAGGAATGAGATACTCAAATTATTATACGTGTTAGAGTATAAACAATGAAATGAACATTATATATGCAATTATTATGATTATTATTGGACTCGAGATCAAGTATTGGAATTACTAATTTTTACAATGAAATAGCTGAAGATAACAAAGATCGTTCTAAAAACCTATAAACAATACTAATCTTTGAACAGGGTATCAAACACAGACCCCTGGAAATTCGGAGGTGAGGTCAGGTGCATAGAAGGAGTAAGCATTTTTAATCAATCGTTCCCACTCGCTTTGAGCCCTGTGCATTGATCAGGTAGACGATGAAATCCATAGTCAAGTTTAGTATAAAGACAAAGGCCTAACAATTTGTATGAAATATGTCAGTCAAAATACGTCCCAACGATAGGTTGTATTTTCTTTCAAGGCCATTTTAACGGCAATAGAATTTTAGAAATGCTGACCATAAACTAATATGTTGAAATCTCAGTAACGTCAACTTATCAGTCCGTAGCCTGCATCAGTTTTTAAATTGATCGTACTCAGAACATGCTCTTGAGTATTTCATAAGTTTAAAGACATAAACACTATAGCAAGGACCTTCGGGGTTTTTTTTTTTTTGTGGCATAGCAATGTATCTCTACTTTGAAACCTTGCTCAAAATTCTGTAATCAAAGATGTTTAAATTATCGTCGACGAATTTAACCTTATAACATGAAGTCATAAATTTAGTTACTCGATTTTGCTATAAAATGTGCTTTAATTTGTTGGAATCATTTTTTTCCTGGAATCAATGGATGAAAAGAAATCCAACAAAAAAGGAAAGGATTTTTGAAACCTGATAAATTCAAATTAAATAGAAACCTAACAATCAAAGATCTCTTCATGATGGATAAAGCGTAACTTAAATTCAATGAGAATTGGACTGGTTATTGAATGAAACAGCTGGTCAACATCATATGTAAATTCTGCAAAAGAAACCCAAAAAAGTTATGGAAAATACGATTTATAATTGACAGACAAGTCAAATTGATATATTCCATAGACTGTTTTCATCACGCACGCTTCTCCTTTTATGCAAAATAACTGAAAAATGAGTTACGAAATGCATATCTAAAAAGTTAATTTCATAATGAAGAGGAGAGAAAATTCCTTTTCCATCGTTCTTTTTTTTTTTTTGGGGGGGGGGGGGGTTCTGTCTGTCTGTTTATGTTTTGTTCTTGTTGTAAGTGAGTGGTCAAGCGGACAAAGGGCTACGCATTTTGTAAAATTAGAGGAAGTTTTGAAAACTTGACAAATTTAACTATCCCATTTGAAAAAAAAAATCCTTTGTATTCTATTCTTAGATCTTTTCAATCGTAAGCTATTAATCAGACAATTAAAAAAAAAAAAAAAAAAAAAAAAAAAAAAAACTGAATCAATTCAAAGAATTATATGCTTTCCAGATTTGTTTCTCATATTTACATTTGTGATAATTTCTTAAATATCAAAAGATAAAATGTTAACGTCTGTATTGATGGAATCACATGGCGCAATAATTTCTACACATTCCTCCACTTTTTTCATAATTGAATATCAAAATACATTTATCATTTTACGCAAGACAGTTCATTATAGTAATCTGTGAATAAATCAAGATCATCGGCTGTTTAAGTTTTTATAGGTTTTATAGATGATGTATTGTTTATTTATGTACAGTGCATCAGTGCGAGCACAATATTACCGGTAGGTACAGAAATGAATCATCTCTCCAGCAGTTGTAATTAATACTACTAAGACAAAATATCAGAATAATAGATATAAGTTTCCTTCTTGTATAAATCTATGTGATTTACTTGAAC
This sequence comes from Saccostrea echinata, assembly GCF_033153115.1. NCBI lineage: Eukaryota > Metazoa > Mollusca > Bivalvia > Ostreida > Ostreidae > Saccostrea > Saccostrea echinata. Next base: position 7,453,160 of record NW_026889751.1, read on the forward strand.
TATCGATCATTATCTGATGAACTGGCTTCAAAGGTTGGCAGATAATCTTCAGACTTGACGTATTGAGAACCATAAGAGCGTTAACTGAAGCCTATCAATATCTCACATTTCTACTGTTGACATTAAATACCCCTTTGGTTCACTAAATAATTCGACTTTTCTTTCTAAAAATCAATTTTATCCTTTCTTATCTTTACACCTTAAATTCCACTGTATATAGATAAATTTATAAGAGATTACATCGCTCTCCACTCAAACATCGATAAGTCACAAATTGTATTCATGTTATCAAACCTTATCTGATCATCACATCTTTCATGAAATTCGTACTATTTCAGGCTCCGGGGCCATAGAACTGAGACGAGCTCACTTTTGATCTCAGTCTCACTTTTCCACTATATATTACTTTTGTAAAAGTGAGACTAAGATCAAAAGTTAGCTCGTCTCAGTTTTATGGCCCCGGTGCCCAAAGTTCATCGTGAAGACGAGCCAAATCATTTACAACTATATAACCTGTTAGCTCAAGAATGATTGATTGATTGTATGTTGTTTTACGTCCCGATCGAGAATTATTCACTCATAGAGTAAAGGGCGGTGTCCAAAATTCACAAAATCTTTTTGACAAACATTTTTGTTATTAGGGACTGAACAAAGAAATAAGTTTACTAGTATATTAGTTATTGGGTTTAATAAATACTTGAACATTTCAAACTATTTTGAAGAACGATTTTCTTAAATTGCATTTTATTGGAATGAACCACATGCTGTTATATTTTGAGCTTGATTACTGTTCGTTTACTTCATATATCATTGAAATATTTTTCCCCGACTGATCACTGCCCTTGTGAATATAAAAGAAATTTTTCAAGCCTTGAACATTTTCTTGGAAAGCATGTTTTAAAATGAGAGAAAAAATGCAATTCATGAGTGACTGCAACACAAACATTACATGTATGATAACTAAAAATACCACTTTGACATACAAATAACTTGTCACTGTTCCATTGTTGATAAAGACTAATCGAGTAAGGCATTGTGGAAATCGGATTATACAAAAGTTTTGTTTAAACATGTTTCGAGAAGTGATCTACTCCTTTAGATGGATTCTTTATTTGAATTCTTATTAATAATGAATCCTTCACACTCTGATGTACGAAGGGACAAAAGTTAAGGCGGAAAACCGGACACTTCGTGTCGAAGGATAACTATCCCTCTGACAAAAGTAATTAAAACACCTTTGTTACGTAAACTGATAGGGGTATCAGTGGTGTAGCGTCGCTGCATGTGTTTACGAATAGGCTGTAATATAAGAATTACATGTTATGATCATATGGATTCAATGACAACTGTTAAAGTATCTTTTTTTCCTTGCAGACGACGAACTTGCAACTAGTCATCAAGTCGCTTTAACCAAAATTTTCAATTAACCTCAGAACAAATTAGCAAGAAAGGGCATTGAATTTCTATCTTGTACGAAATGGAATGTGGGGATATGGATGAAAACTTGTAGTCGATGACAGTGAATCTTAACCGTGCAAAATGGCTGGTACATTAGAGACCTCATCATCCATGACAACTGAGAGTGTGCTCAATGGAACTACCCAGGAGTTGAACTATGATTGTGACTTCAATGATACCAGGAATGGAACCTCGGTTGGCATCTTTTCGATTAGTGCAAAGACTGTCATATTAGTGACTTCATATTCGTTAATTTTCGTGGTAGGCTTAATAGGAAACGGGCTTGTTATATATGTTGTATTACGATTCGCCAAAATGAAGACAGTCACTAATTTGTACATCCTTAACCTTGCTGTCTCAGATGCATTGTTTTTGGCTAGTTTACCCTTTCTTATTGTAACTACAATCATAAAACACTGGATATTTGGAACAGCCATGTGCAAGATTTACTTTGTGTTATTTTCCATCAATTTTTTTGCGAGCGTATTTCAACTTACTGCGTTAAGCGCTGACCGATACCTTGCCGTCTGTCATCCAGTGAGGTCCTCGAGGTATCGGAACACTACCATTGCTTTTCTTGTATGTCTCGTTATGTGGTCTGTCTCGTTCATCATTATGCTCCCAATTATTCTGTATTCGACCACATATGTCAACTCGTACACCAATCATCAGACCTGTACCATAATGTGGCCAGAAGGTCAAGCAATCCCAGCAGACAAAGCATTCACGTGGTACACGTTTTTGCTTGGGTTTCTTATTCCAGTTTCATTGATATCAGTCCTCTATATATCCGTCATATTACGTTTACAAAACGTTGGCCCGGCAATCAAATCAAAGGAACGAAAACGCTCGCATAGAAAAGTCACACGTATGGTTTTAGCAGTGATATCAGTATATGTAGTGTGTTGGTTGCCGTACTGGGTGTTCCAGATAAATTTAACCTTCCAAAAACGTGACATAGAGGAATGGGAAATCTATCTTTTTAATGGTCTAACTGTGCTACAATTCGCCAATAGTATGTTAAATCCTCTACTTTACGCTTTTTTGAGTGAAAATTTTCGCCGCAGCTTTGTTAAGGCTTTTCAGTGTGCGTCATCAAATGATGTAAACAAAAGCCTATGTCATGAAAACAGCGTTTTCCCCAAATCTAGCCAAAAGAAAAAGACATCGGTAGAGGATAAGAAAAAAGCCGAGAAGTTTGAGATGGCAACTATGATTACTACCGCTGAAAATGTCAACCACCAACCAAAAAACGGAAGTGCAAGTTCTTTAAATGAAGGAGACGGATTATACGTCGATAAAGAGAGCCAAACTCTTCAAGAAGATGTGTGAAAGCTGGACAGAAACTTTCTGTAAAAAAAACTTTTATGTACTACCTTATAAAACAGCAGTGGTTATTTTGTTTTCCAGATTGAAGAGTTTTATTCTGTGTTGTATTTTTCTATAACTTGAACTTTGCCAACGAGACTTCAACACATTCGACAATGTTTTGTAGGATTATATTGTTGAGCTGTCATGTAATTTTAAGGATTTTATCATTTTTTAGGTTTTTAAAATTAGTTGTAGGCGATGTAATTGATAAAATATCATATGTCGACGAGAAATAATTTCGAGCTTTATATTTGTTTGATGAAATCTATCGAATACGTGTCTTGAAAAAAAGAAATGTACGTGTTGTTTGTTAAAACTGTTTTGGACAACATATTTGTCATAGGCCATTGTGGTTTTGTTATTTTGTTGTGTGTGATCTTGTGATATCTCAGAAAATAAAGCGAAGTTATGGAAGATTTTTTTGTCAACCTATTACTACACAAGTAGATTGCACTCCCAAGTCCTGCTCGAGTAAACATTATGAATATTGTGTGCTATTAACGTCATCAAAATGTAGCATTACTGTTTATATCATAAATTGCTAAATTGTCAGAAATTTCCTTGCTGAAAATCTAATTATAAGGACAATGCTAAGTTTCAAATATAATCTCAGCTTGCCAATAACAGGCCAAGATATGTCTCCCAGAAATCAAGCAAGTGGTGTTTCGTGTTTACTTGTCCTTTGCAGATGGATTTTGGGGGATATAATTACACTTTAACAAAAGAAATATTACTATAAATACAAAATTTTCTATGATGTCATTTTTGAACCAGATTTACTTTTAAACAATTGAAAGATTTTTATATTTGAAACACTGTCCGTTGTTTGATCAGAAAGATAATAACAATGACCTCGAGAACATTAACTCCCTCTAATAAAAACACAAAAATTTTAAAAAATATATTTTGACATTCCCCAATGATGTGACATTTAAAAAAAGCCTAATATTTTGTCTTGCATAAAGAATAGCAGTACCAGGACACTAAAGGGAATTCAGCAAAATAAACTTTCAATTTTTTTCCCTTCTGTAGCTGAAACTGAATATAAGATTACTGAGATCTAAATGTTTGTTTACAACGATAATGAAAGCCTTTCTCATTTTATTAAAAAAAAGAAGAATACCAGCTTTATTCCCTTTGACCTTGAATACGAAACATATTTTCATATTCTATGAATATTTTATTTCCCAGGTGAATTTTGTCAAGCAATGAATGTGACGGGCTGGCACACTAACTTCTGCTAGGTAAGGATTGCAGTTGCATATCTGCATTTAAGATGGAGTCCCTAGATAAAATGTGGAAGATAAAAGACCCTACTCAAAATTCAAGCTAAATTATAAAAGTTGAGAGCAGAGCAAAGACGGGCCTCTGAAAACATCAGAGGTTGGATCAGGTGCCATGGAGCAAGAGCATTCCCTGTGAATCGTGTTTGTTTTTCTTACTCTACATTTTAATAAAACTTATTAGACTATATGTAATGATATCTTTTCATTTATTCTCATTAAATAAAAGGAATGCTTACATAAAATCCACAGAGCTCATTAAAAACTGATTATAAATAAGACATTATTATCTGTGTGATTTTTTAAAGGAAGACACAAACAGTTTTTCTTAACAGGTATTGGCAATTATGTTTCAGTGTTGAAATGTTGATAAATGTAGATGAAATGTAGATGAAAAATATTTAAAATACACGTTAATGAAATGTCGTTTATTGACTATGTATGATGAATATTTCCATGCACTTGTAATAAACCAATTTACTTTATATCAGCTTATTTACACAGGATCAAAGCTCTATTTCCATCTCAATGTTGAATATTTCATCAATTAAGTAAATTTTAGATTACTAATTATGAAATGTATTGAAATGAAAAATTCATTCTGCTATTGTTTCTTTATGCTAGGCTTAAAATCAATAGATTTAACATTTCTGTGAAGAAAAAATAATTATTCTTAGAAATCTATACCCCAACAGAAATAGAATTCGCATATAGATTTATCTTTGAAACTATTATATAGCACATAATGATTTTTAGCGAATTTCTTTTTTCATGCCATGGATATCTTTACTTTCTGAAGTATATTTTATAGCAAGATACATGAGACTTCTATTTTTTTAGGACATGCTCATTATTTGTTTAAAAAAAATCACTTTACTTTTTAACGTATAAGATTGCATAAGATGGATTGTTGAATCTATTATTGAATATTTGGTTTCCATGGTTTAAAAAAGATGATAATTTTTAAGTCTTTTAAATTCTCAGTGTAGTTTTGTTCAGGGACAATGGATGTTAAGGATCACATATGTAGACATGACAAGTGTTATTGCCCAAGATGTTAAAAGGAAACTGTGGGTAATTCACGTAATATAGGTTATAACTATGGTTACATTTGAAGAAAAAAATTGAAATTGAGAAAGATTCAATTAAATTATTATTATTTTTAAGTGTCATGCTATTACTAGATAGAGCATACAGACCAAAAAATCATAAAATACACTTAAGATCATAAATAGAAATAAACGCATTATTTATTTGCTTTATGGTATCTTGGTCGCCACGGAAACAGGGTTTTACGCCGTGAGTTTGGTTAAGAAAGAAGTTAATTTTCCCTCAAATTCTAACAAATACAAAGAAAATTTAGATCTATTTATTTCATGATTAAAATAGAATAAGTTGTGTTACATAGAAGTAAGAAGAATGTTCAAACAAGAATATTAAACAAAGAAGGTGTTACTATGGAGAAAATATTCAATGATTTATGCAGTTTTGCTATTGGAAAGTACACATTATTTTCATTTATGACTGTTTATAAATTAAATCAAATTATCAGATTTTCTTTTTAATTGAATGTCATAAAGAGTACAACTTAAGTACCATAGTAACTAAGCAGTTTAAGTTGTTAAAATAAAGAAAATATCAACATTTGATTGCATCTTGTAAATCCTTCTTGCCTACGTGGATCTGACAGCCTATTTACTGATTTACAAACAAACATTCAAAAAGTATGAACTTTCCTAAAAAGGTACGTATCCAAGGAAATGATTATGATTAAATCTAAAAACATAGATTTTTCATCTTATTTCTATAGCAGCACTATATGATCGTATCTTTTTCTTAGTTGTTTATTAATGTTAATTAGACAACATTATGTACTCTTTATTATACCAATTTTTAAAATAATTTTTAATGAATCATGTTTCATTTTATGATGGGAGTTGCTTATTAGGACTAAAATCTGAATTATTTTTTTATGATTTTATTTCCATAGCAACGGTGTAATTGTTATATTAATTTACCCTTCAATCAGTCTCAAAGTACTTCTATCTATATATGTGAATCATCTGTATATTTTCAAATGATTTTCTAAAATAATGAAAATCCACCATGTAAAAATGTGGACTTTCTCTTTTGCCACATTCTTAACATATAAAACTGCAACACCTTGAAATTTCGAAAAATTCATGATTTTGATGTAAAAAAGAGAAGAGTAACAATGATATGAAAAATGGAGGTAATGAAAACAATGTGGTACAGACATTTGAAAAACAATTATTGTATTAAAGGATTTTAAAAAAATATATAAATACTATATATACTCTTCAAAATAAGAAACGCATATAAAGAATTTGCAACAAAATTTCAAAAGAAAATTTGCATGGGATTTGGATTTTTTAATGGATTAATTTATTTGTTCAGCAGAAATGATGTAAAAATAGTAAGTAACTGTCTTAATCACTATGAAAGGTCAAGATCCCTATAAATAAGTATCTATTGTGTCCTCCACGAGCATCAATCACCGACTGACATCGCCTTTCCATAGATGAAATTAAAGTTCTGATACACTGTTGAGGAATATTGTTCCATTCCTCCTGCAACACCCGAGCCAGTTGTTGCAAGATCTGTGGCTGTGGTTGTCGCTGTCTCATACGCCTGTCCAGTTCATCCCAAATATGCTCAATGGGGTTAAGATCAGGAGATTTCGATGACTATATAGCTATTCAATGTTGTGGTTTTGCAGAAAAGTAGTGGTAGGTCTTGCAGTGTGTTGTCGTACGTTGTCTTGCTGAAAAATTGCGCCATTTCTCTGCATTACAGACAGCACAAAAGGTTGCAAAAATTTCATCACAATATCGCTGGGCCGTAAGTGTACCTTGGATTTGTACCATATTTGTCCCCCACCAAATCTATCAACTTCCTTTACGCAGCGAAACACCCTCCACGGCGTCTATACACCCTTGCCCTCCCATCAGCACGCTGAAGCAAAAATCTTGATTCGTCACTGAACCATACTCTTCTCCATCGTTGCTGTGGCCATACTCTGTGCCTTTGAGCCCATTGTAGTCTTTTCTCACGATGCTGCTGCATCATAACCACTGCGTTAACTGGACGTTTTGCTCTGAGGCCTGCCTCCCGTAAACGGTAACGAACAGTTTGATCAGAGATATGCGCCCATCTGGTATCAAAGATGCTGTAGATGTTGCTGTTGTAAATCTATCTCTCAAATGGCGCAAGAGTATGTATCGGTCCTGGGCTGCTGACTTCACCCTTGGGCGATAACGCGTAGTTCATTGCCTACGATACCTATCCCACAGTCGAGATATGGTGCTTTGTAAAACATTAAGAGCATTCGCAACCTCTGTTTGGGATACACCGATTTCCAGACGTCCAATGGCATTGTTGCGGTCAGTTTCATTTAGACGCGGCATGCTATTGCAGGAACTTGTGTACGTTTGCAAAATGATGAAAAAGTGAAAACCCCTGCTTTTAAATGAGTTTAACCCCTGGTAGCATAAAGCACATTTCTAATCTTGCAGAACATGGACAACACGTGCAAAACGAAGTGGACGTAATTCAGGGTATATGGCAATTCGTGCCAAACAATAGTAAATCATTTAAATGTCCGACGTGGTTTCCTATCTGTGAAGAAAACTACATCTCGTACAGGTGAAATATTCTCCCTAAACTTTCAAAATTAAGGGGAAAAAATAAATTATACTACTATGAGAACAAAGAATATATATAGAAAGCACAGAGAAATTCACTTTTATTAGCATACTCACTTCCGACCCAACCCGGGGTTAAACTCTCGACATACGGAGTCTGTCTTCTAGCAGTACAGGAACAGCGTGCTAGACCGCTCGGCTATCTAGGCAAGTCAAAAATCTTGCTTTCGAAGCCGATGGAATTCTGGCGGCGCTGTCCTACACTAGACGGTCATTGAAATGGAAGTGAGAAACAGTTATTTGGACATTAGTTTTATTAGAGGATCGTTACCGATACATATTGTAATGAATTATTTTTTATTTATAAAGCACGTTAGTCCAACAACTCTTAAACTAGCATAACTGCCTTAAGTGAAGAAATATTAATATAGAAAGCACAGAGAAATTCACTTTTATTAGGATACTCACTTCCCGGTTGAACTCTCGACCTACGGAATCTGTCTCCCAGCAGTACAGGAACAGCGTGCTAGACCGCTCGGCTGATATTTCTTCACTTAGGGCAGTTATTTTAATTTAAGAGTTATATATATTGTAACTATTGATACTTTGTTTCAAATACAAAATATTTAACCAATGAACATTGCAGCTTGTAGCTACACAGAAGTTTCAGTTTGGATTTATAGGTACCCAGTGGAGCCTAGAATGTGAAGGTTAAAAAAGTCAGTTGTAAAGTCAGTAACTCACATGAAACTGATGTTGAACTATGTTAAATCCCTGTAAGAAATTTGCTTCGTTATTATCTAGAATTTAAGGGAGGTTTTTTAACAGATCGTTTCTGGAAAAGGATATTTTACGTGTGCAAAAGTGATGGTAGTACATGTAGTTTTAAATTAGTTTTGTCTTTGTTTAGAAAAAATGTATTATATTTGTTATAAAAGAATATTTTGCGTGTAAAAGAAGTATTGTCTTGATGGAAAATTTTCTAACCTTTAAAGTAGAGATATATTATTATAACCTATGTCTTTTCTAATTTTCTGTCTCATACTAAGCCTTATGATCTGTGTATTTCATTGTGCAAGGAAATTGACAAAAGAACTAAGGTACTAAAGATTTTCTGATGTCACTTCGGGTATTTACTTGTTTGATTATAATGATAGGTCATTAATTGTAGAGTAAATGATTCTTATATGCTTAAGCAGACAATTTAAGACTAAAAATACATAAGAATTCTTTTTGGGGATATTTTCCTGGGCATTTACATTGAAAGGTACGTGTATGTAACCTCTTATTATTACATGTTTCTAACATCTATTTTCCCATTGTTATTAGAAACTGGGAGTACAGTGTTGAAGATAATTTTACTGATAAATTAGAGGGAATCTTTAGAAATCTTTGAAAGCCTGTAATCAGAGAATATTGAGGATGATTAAACGCCCAATGAACAGACAAAGTGGTCTAATACAATGAGTACAAAACTGTCTCAGATTTTGTGTGCCTTTAATGTCTTTGCAACTATACCTACAAATCATCATTGCAAACCTCGAGATGAATTAAATATTGATTGACCGAAGAAGACGACTTCTTAATTCTTGTCGCTGTCTATTGCGTTTTTGTTCCCCTTAAATGTAGAAACCATATAATGTCAATCTATTATATTTGTTGTATAGTTGCGTAGAAATCTGACATATTAGACTCATAACGATCTGATTTATTATATCAATTTCATGTACACCTTGCTTTTAGTATCAGCAAAATTGATTCAGACAAAAATCCTTTTATGAAGAAAAAAAATCACATTTCCTTCGCGAATTGAATCTCAAATAATTGTGAAAGATACATATAAATGTCTAGTGAATTGAAGACTTCATAGCAACTCAGTGACTGAGACTCTTAATAAAAAGATCTGCTTTTTCCCTTAATGCCTTATATTTTACTTCTAGATTTAAAAAAAACGTTACTGTCTTACTAGACTAAGTCCGTTTAACTGTGGCAATTTTTGAAAGAACAATAAAGTTTGAAGATTTATGAATATCATACAGGTGATAAAACCATGTCTTATAGTTGAGCGTATTAATGAAAAAGGTAAACATAACGACTAGAGATCGAACTAAAAAAATCTACAATGACAAGGTCATTATTTAGACTATAGAATTTACGAAATGTTGACTTTGAACGAAGTTGTTGAAATCTCTGTAACATCAATTTATCTTTCATTAGACTGCTTCGATTTAAAAATTGAACTTACTCAGAGCATGCTCTTGAGTATCGAATAAGTGGGGAGACGTAAACACCATATGCAGGTGATAGAAGTATGTTACTACATAAATAAGGAAAGTTGAGGATGGAAAAGCTGAAGCCATCTCGTTTGGATTGTCATACAATTTCTTTTTAATTAGCCCTTATTGTCTATAGTCAGTAAAACATCCTAAACAGATGTGGCAGACTCTGTAGTGTCTTTAATTTCAAGTTAATTTCAAGTTCACCGGGATAAACAGAGTCGGCATATGATTGGAGGTATCTCCTGTTAATTGATAAAACATCGTCAATATATCTGAAGTTGCATGTGAAGTAACAACAAGTGTTTTTTTTCTCGTGTACGATTTTTTAAAATAAATTTTGCTTCATAGGAATATAAATCATGACAGCTAATAAAGGAGCACAATTAGTGCATATCGGAATTTTCAACAGTTTGTTGGAAGACCTGCTCTCCGATTGATTGATTGATTGTATGTTGTTTTACGTCCCATTCGAGGATGTTTTCACTCATATAGAGACGTCACCATATACCGATGAAGGGCTTCAAATTTTGACCTTTACTCGGCACTCAGGGCCATTGAGTAGTGAGGGATCTTTATCGTGCCAACGCCTACCGTGACACAGGACCTCGGTTTTTAAGGTCTCATCTGAAGGACCCGCAACTTTCACTTCAAAGTGCCGAGCGCATGGTGAAGAAACAATTGCTACCCATTTTTTATCGACTTAGGTCATTCGCGGCCGAGATTCGAACTCACGATCTCCCGATCACGGAGCGAGCGCTCTACCGATTGAGCTACCTGCTCTCCGAAGACTACAAAAAATGTTGTCAATACGAACTCCAGTATCCTTTTAATATCAACTTCAGAGTACTTTAGTTTAGTCTGAGTGAATTTTAAGAAAGTAATTTTGTGATGAAACAAGAATCCACATCTGATTTACACCACTTCTAGAGTATGCTTCAGCACACTACGTCTGAAGTTTCTCCTTTACAGCAGTTAATATTTTTGTAGGGAGTAAAGCGTTTACGAGGGGTTGGGTAGAGCATTTGATGGATTTTTATGCAGTTTTGAAATCTGCTATAGGTAGGGTAGATCGAACTCGTCTTGGTTGACTGGAATGTTAAAAGTTTCAAACACTGAAACGTGATTTTAAAGAATTTCAAAGTGGACTATGAGTTTATGGATTTACAGACGTATAATTAAAACCAAATTCTTCTAAAATACAGTTATAATAATTATCCTTAAAACAAAGACAATATTGTCGAAAGCCTTCTTAGTTGGATCATAACATATTGTTCATGTAGTCATTCTAATTTTTTATCACCTCCTATTTAGTGATAACGAAAGGAGAGATGGTTTACATATTGCCTCTTAACTTTCTAATACGGTTCTTTAATATATTTCTAAAACACTTAATTCATTCCGATAAATTGTCTTGCCTTCGCTTTTATCAGTGGTAATGATGTGTTTAGCAGGACTGTAGTTGAAAGAAGAAGAGCAAGAACACTTAAGAGAATTTTGTTTTAGATTTTCAATATCTAGGCAATGTAAGGTTTGTTTATAATTGAAAAGTTTGGAAGCAACAGTTTGGGAGTAAATGTAGGAAATGCATGGTGTTGATTTCAACTTGAAATATAAAGGAATGCAAGACTTAACTTTTTTATTTTCAAGAATGTTACTAATGTTCACAGAATCTATTCTGAGAGTTTAAGGAACCAGCGGATTGAGTAAGACTTATCTTGCGACGGACGTGGTGGCTTAAAGAGCCTAAGCTGGGCGATATCCATAATTACGAACACTAACTTGTATTCTGCATTTGAAGAATTGATGTATGTACTTGCTTTAGCTTCTTCAAATGGTCCATTCAAAATTTCAAGGGAACCGAGTAAAATTTACTGCGAGTGAGGACATACACAGAAAGATCAAGCAACAATTGAAAGAAAGTATATTGTGTAAAGATAAAACATAAAGAAAAATAATTATTACGATATTATAAAATAAATTGAAAGGAATACAAGTTAATTCACCAAAGGGAGAGAATACGAACATCTCTTTGTATTGATACATAATTTAGAAAATCAAAATCATTTTAATAGTTTTTTGTATAGTGAGACTTCAGAAAAAAACTGTTGTAATAAAGACTTAAAACGTTATTGTTTCTTCAGAGTTGTCATTATTTTCACAAAAGTCATGTCATGATATGATGTTGGTTAACAATTAATACTGTTAATGTATAATGAAAAAGGTGAAGATAACGAACAGTTATCGATCTAAAGAAATCTACAAACAATACAAATCTGTGAACAGGGCGTAAAACATGGACATCTGGAAATTCCAAAGGTAAGGAGGAGTAACCATCCCTGTTGACCGGTCACATCAACCGTGAGCCCTGTGTATTGAACAGGTAAACGGAACATTCTGTAGTCACGTTTAGTACAAAAACAAAGACTTAACAATTGGTATGAAACACGTCAGCCGAAATACGACCTAATGATAGGTTACATTTGCTAACAGTCATTTAACGACCATATAGAATTTACAAAATGCTGACTTTAAACGCAGTTGTTGAAATCAAAGGTGTATTTTTGAATCTAGTATTACGCAACTTGGTATATAATCAGAAATGTCGCGTAAACTTTTCAGTCAGACAGATAGTCTGTCGCTCGAAGCTTTCCACTTCGAATTCATATGTGACCAACTTCTTACCAAGGACGGTAATACTTTTCATTGAAATGTCTACTTCTTTACTTCTCATAAAAAAGTTCGCCTTTCATCTCCGACGTTTAAGCCCTGTTGACATTGAGGGTATTGGGGGATTAGGTTTAATTTGATAGCGGAATAAACAATTATAGTTTGTAATCTTATAGTTATCAGCCACTTAAGTCGGTGGCTCAAGTAAAGTTTATGTTCTATTTTTCCCAAAGAAATATGTAAGTCCCTCTGTATATCAACCATAGATTTTCATACGTTGGGTATACACTTCCGATCATGTAAATATCTTGCAGGATGAGTTTGGGTTACAAAAAAGAATCGAAGTATTAATTTTATAACGTTATAAAACATCTTTATAAACGTACTCAAACTTCAAATACTTATAGTTGATGTGCAGATCAAATTTTTATTGAAGATGTCCATGGGATAACAGTACGCCACAAAATCGGCTCAACCTGTTCGTTTTATTTATATTGTATTTTAGAATTTTTATTTTAATTTTTTTTTCTCTACAGAGCAATAAAGACGTATAAATTCAATCACTGTACAAGAATCCCACGCACTGCAGATACAAAATCTCGTAACAGATAACGCTGACTTAATTTTAATTCTCGTGCAATATATGCAACCCTTGATTAAAAAATAAAGACGAATAAATGGGAGACGTATGTTTTAATCTCAATTGAATGAATGTAAAAATCAAGAAATTAAAGGTACTGCTGGCCTTTACTTCATTTTTTTCATAGCGTTATGTAATCGTACTTTATAAAGTATCTTAAAAATATTGATTTTACTTAAAATTGATATGGCCTCTATTATATAATCCCATTCCCTTGGGGGGTTAAGTTTCTTTTATATATTATTGAACACCTGATACATTTATGTGAATAAGTGTTATAAATTCATCTGTTTCCATTTTACTGCGAGCTGAATAATTTGACATAGTCGACAAAATTTAGGTGTTTTTGAAATTAAATAAAAATTGCAGAAATTCAGTAATTTATTTTTAGCTGTCAATCTTCATATCTGATATTTATGCAAAGTAATGATTTGTATCGTTAAACATACATTTTTTCTGACATATATCCGTGTCGGAGATCCAAAATACATATTACTTAAAGTTTAAATTGATTGTCTCAGTATTTTACACATATCTTTCGAAAGTGGAAATTTCTTTAAAGTGATGTTTATTTCTTTTTAAGTTAATGTTCTTTGATTTTGATTTTTTCAAAAATGAAATTATCGTTTTCATAAGGTTTCATCTTATCATCGGATAGCTGTAACTTGTTGTCGGATAGATGTAACGTGTGGTCGGATATGTTTGACATTTGGTCAAATGCATGTTGGTGTAATGTGTTGTCAGATAGTTGAAACATGTGGTCGGAAAAGTGTTATGTATGATCGGATAAGTGTAATTGTGGTCGATAGGTGTAAAGTGTGTTTGATAGGTATAATGTGTGGTCAGATAGGTGTTACATGTGGTTGATATGTGTAATAGGTGGGTGATAGGTGTAATATGTGGTCGATGAGTGTATCATTTGGTCATTTGGCCGATAGTTGTAACAGATGGTCGATAGGTGTAACATATGGTCAAATAGCTGTAATACGTGGTCGATAGATGTTACATGTGGTCAGATATGTGTAATATGTGGTCGGGTAGGTGTAACGTGTGGTCGGATAAGTGTAACGTCTTATCAGATATACATATAGGTGTAATACATGGTCAGATAGGTATAACGTGTGGTCGGGTAGATGTAACGTATGGTCGATAGGTGAATAATGTGGTCGATAGGTCTAACGTATGTTCGGTTAGCCATAGTGTGTGGTCGGATAAGTGTAATGTGTTTGAATCGGTGTAAATAAGGTCATTCTAGGTTTTTAAGAATAATAATAATTTTTGAATATTGTTTACCAACATGCATATTTTGATAGGCGTGTTGATATGTATTCTTATTTTGGTCAACATTGCAGGGACTAGTTAAGCCTCAATCTATACTACTCAGAAAAATACTTCAGGGGTTCTGTGCTACGTAGTCAAGAATGAAATATATGGAGATATCAAACAGTATTCAAGCTCAAAAGTCCATTCAAACAATACAAATCAGGAGCATAGCCAACACGGGCCTCTAATACATCAGAGGTGGGATCAGGTGCCATGGAGGAGTGAGCATTCCCTGCCGACCGGTCACACCCGTCGTGTGCTCCTTGTCATGATCGGGAAATAACGGAAAATCAGTCGACAATTCAGTGTGTAAATAATGGCCTAACAATATGTATTGAAAATGTCATTCAGCATTTGACTTAATGATAGTTTGAATTTGCTGACAAGGTCATTGTATCGATCATAGAACTTACGAAATGATGACTTTAAACGAGACTGTTGATATCCTTGTTTCATCAACTTGTTTGTCAATAACTTACTTCGTTTTAGAAATTGTTTATACATAGAACATGCCCTTGCGTATGGAATCAATTGAGAGATATAAACCCCGTATGCAGGCGACAAGGGTATATTGCTGGATAATTAAGGGATGTTGACGATTGAAAAGTTAAAGTTATCATGTTTATCATAAAGCTTTGTTGTAAGGTTACCATTAACGTCTTTTTCTAGTTAAATATTCAAATATGGAACAGATGTGTCGGACTTTGTGGTATCTTCAATTTCAAGCTCACTGGGATATATCGTGTAGATATATGAATGGAAATAGCTATTGTTAATTGATAATACGTCGTCGATATATCTTAATGTCGAATTGAAGGCCACAGCAAGTGTTTTCTTCTTCTCATGTGTAAGATTTTGAATAAATTCTCTTTCATATGAATACAAAAAAAGTCTGCTAATAACGGGGTGCAATTGGTACCCATGGAAATTCCAACAGATTGTTGGAAGACGTGGTCTCCAAAAACCACATATATATTGTCAATCAGAAACTCAAGCATCTTTTTAATATCAACTTCATAATACTAATGTGTACAATCAGAATGTTTTTAACAAAATAATTCTTCAAAATGACCAATGACACGATAAGTAAATTTGCGAGTTCCATTTAAGAAACAATGAAAATGAAATGTGGATTCTCAAACACTCCACAGAAATCTTGAAAAAAATGGGGGGGGGGGGGGAATTGTACGAGATTCGAGACTTTTTCAGTACATTATACAGCCATTTCTCATGCTGAATTAAAGACCAGGCTTTTTTAATACCATAAACAACTGCTTCTTCAATAAAAGATGGAGTTCAAAAATTTTCATATCTTGTCATTAGAAATAACAAAATTACTTTGGTCAAAATCATTCTGATTTTACAGTCAAGTTCTCTGAAGTTGATATTAAAACATGCTCCAGTTCCTCATTGATAATTTTGATAAAGTCTTTGGAGACCAGACCTGGAGGTTATTAAACTTTGAGTACATACTCTGTGCTCAAACTCATGCTCCGTTCTCTAAAACGTTACTCATACTCAAATTTTATATACAAATTAGAGAGGAATTTTTAGCATGAGTATGTTTTTGCAGTACGGAGTTTGAGTTTGAGCACTGAGTACATACTCAGAAAGTTTTATAACCTCCAGGCCAGAGCTTCCAACAATCTATTTAAATTCCCATGCTAACAAATTAAGCTCCTTTATTCGAAGAAACATTATTCAGAAATTTTTATATGTGAAGAAGAAAAATATAACTGTTGCCTTCAATTTAACATTTAAACATATCGACGATCTTTTATCAAGTGACCAACTTAATTTTCATACATTATATATATATATAATCTGATTGGATGTTTTACTGAATATAGACGTGAAGAGAAAACGGGGTGACGAGCTATTTTCATAATCAACTTCCCACAGTTATGTAGCAATATTCCATTGACACTGATATATGGTGTATATGTCTCCCATCCGATTCGGTACGAAAGAACAGCTGTGTACGATCAATTTTAAACCTAGGCAGTCAAATAATGGGTTTTAACAGCCTTGATTAAAGTCCGCGTTTTGCTAATTCTTTGATCTTTATAATGAATTCTGTGACCTTTATAATGACATTGTTTGAAAAAACAACTATTCTTTGAGTCGAATTTCGACTGATTATTTCTTATCTAATGTATGGCCATTGATTATATTATACTAATTATGATTATGGCTTACCCCGTTTACCCGATCAATACAAAGGCCTTACGGCGGATGTGATTGGTAAAATGCTTACTCTTCATAGGCACCCGATGCCACCTCTATTTTTTCCAGGGCCCCATGTACATGTATATACCATTGTTATTGTTTAAAGGATTCTGAGATTGGTCATTGTTCGTTATCTTCACAATTTCCACTGAAAAAAAGACAAAGCACAGAAAATCAGATTGAGTTTTGGTTTATTGAATTTTTGCATTTTTGAAGATTTACAGTAGATTATCAATTGAAATGGCCCACTGGTAAAGGGGAATAGAATAATAAACATGGAACATAAATTAAAATGTTGCATGATGCAAAAAAGTGAAATCTCCTATCTCCGTGCCAAAGAAGAAGAAGTACACTGATAACAAATTTTCCCTGTAACTTTGTCAGGTATTAAAAAGTATTTAAAATAATAAAACATGCTTTGTGAAAATCATTGATACTTTGACACTAAGAATGTGAAGTTACTTCAAAACTCTTCTCTGTAATAGCAGTATTCTCGATTCTAAGGAAATTCAACCCCCCTCCGCACACAAAAGATAATTTCTGTGCTTTTACGGAAGAAAAGCTCACTTGGGGTCGCCAGAGAAACCCAAAATATTTTAAAAACCAGTCATAAGAAATAAACTTTAATCGCCAAAATATGGCTGAAATACTGCCGACTCGGTGTTAAGCAATAAACAATCAGTCAGTCATAACATACATGATGTAGTTATGAACTAAAAGAATATTTAAATTTCTTCCAAAATGCTTTAATGTATCTGATGGCCCTTTCGGATTTCTACTGAAAGAAATGTCATCTCTGAAATAATCAATAAAGCTGCATGGAATATATTTGATACTGCAAGAAAAGGAAAATCAATAAAGGTTTACTTCTTGATTGATTTATTTTAATGTGAATCACAACCGGGTATTGTTAGAACAATTATGACACGATCTCGGACTATAATAGAATTGGTTTTTTTTTTTAGACTCACTAAATTAGGTCAATTGATTATCTTTTAATAAAGCAAAAAATGTAAATAGATTCTTGATCTCGATCATATTTAATGAAAATGTGAATGATAAATCAATTGAAAATATTGGCCTTGGTTTTACTGACGGTCTAATTAAATAGCGATATAAGCATAGAACAAATTTAATATCAAACTTTATGAATAATGATTTATTATAACATGTGAATCAATGATTAACTTGATTAATGTCCAAATATTCATTGGCATTGGTATATTTTACACAAACAAAGCGATTACAGAACTTTCTACTAGAGAAACATGGATCGCCTACGTCGCCTACAACTAATATCAAGTTCATATCCAGCAACAATTCGACATTACAAATTATATATCGAGATACAAGCATTATCGATATATGAATCGAACGCTTTTCTGATGAAGGAAATACAAATCGAAAAATAGTAGAGCTAAATGCATTTTATGCATCTGATGGATAAGAGGAAACGCATAACTGGGGCAGCCGTTTTTTGATTTGATTTGCACATAGTACATAATTCATTGCGTGATGGGACTTTATGTAAGTTCTTCCAGCTTACTGGATCTTTATCACAATTTCCAATATCTTACACAGAGCTCTTTTTCATGGTGGTTTGAATAATATAAAAATAGATCCTATCAAATATTTCGCAAATCTTTTTTTTTTATTTTGACGATAGACTTTAGTATCCAGTAAGCAGGAAGAACTTAATTTATAGCTTAATCATGTGGGATTTTTAAATTATATAAAAGATTATGGCTAGAAAGATCATTTTCATATTTTTAGGTGCATCTGTTGGGTAATTTGTTGAAAGGTTACATTTTATATAACTAAAGGAAAAATAGTCAAGACAGAATGAATTACGTCGAGTACGTCAAATCTTAAACCGGCATTGTTTGTTTGTTGTTTTTGCTCTACTGGTCAGAGAACAAAAGAGCTTATACGATGGTAAGGTTTCCGTAGTCTGTTTGTCATTTTTGCTGTCCGGCTGTAAACAATTTTTCAAAATGCTACTCCTCCTACAGTTTTGGTCTGATTTCAGTATAACTTGGCACACAAGTAGACTTCGCTAAGATACATTATTTTGTGTTCGTTTTTGTCTGTGAAAATAGGGGACAAAAACGATACACAAAATAAATTTGGGTCTGTCCGTCTGTCCACCCGTCTGTATGTCTGTCTGTCTGTAACACTTTCGTTTCCATGCGGTACCTCGAGAAGCCCTTGAGCTTTCGCAATGAAATATTACATAACAACTTCCTATAGCCTAAAGAAGACCCCTATTGATTTTGCGTTCAAAAGGTCAAAGATCAAGGTTGTAAATTCATAAATTCTGTCTGTTTCAACACTTTCGTTTCCGCGCGATATCTCGAGAAGCCTTTGAGCATTTGCATGAAATTCTGCATAGCAACTCCCAGTGGCTTAAGGAAGACTCCTATCGATTTTTAGTTCAAAAGGTCAAAGTTCAAGGTCGTAAATTCAAACATTATGTCTGTTTGAAACACTTCCGTTTCCTGGAGATATCTCAAGAAGCTTCAGAGCTTTTACAATGACATTTTATACCATAACTTGCTTTGGCCCCAGCCGCCCCCGGCCCCCCCCCCCCCCAAAGTGTCCTGCCCCTTATTTTGTTCATTTTTTTCTTTCAAAAGTCAATTGAAAATTTGTTGGCATCGATCACGCTCAAACTTTTAGAGTTACTCCCCGTTTGTATCAAAAGTCGCGTGGCACTATTTTTAGCACAGGAGTATGTGGAGAGTTATTACATACAATATAGGTTGTCGCCGGACTTAATCTTCTAACTGCATATATTAGAACTGTTTACAAAAGGCTAAATTAGACACCATGTGTTGTGTAAAATTTTGACGATATTGAACGTGAATATATACATGTATATGTAACCTGCTGTTTGCATTTGATTTGTGGCAATGTTAAGAACTTTGTTGGTAGAGGAGTATGATTCTCGCTTTGGATGCAAGAGGTCCCGGTATCAAATCCCGGACGATTCCGTATTTTTTTTTATGGAAATATTTTTTTGATTTGCTAAATGATAGTATTCAGCATATGAAATGAAGAAGTTATGACATCTGGCGTGTACAAACCTTCTTATAAATTTTTTTTACGGTTTGATAAATATTTTATATAAAAAGAATCTTCTGTGCACATTTTAAAGAATAAGCAATCAAATCTATATATCCATATTGGCATTTTTTATTTGCTTCAGTAGGCAGGGGACACAAATTCTTTGAATTAGCTTGTTTTTTTATTTTGACGATTGGTGTTGCCATTGTTACAAAAATAAACATTTCTGCGAAATTATTACAAAATGCTACTCCTTCTATAGTTTTAGTCTGATTGCAGTAAATCTTGCCACAAACAGAGACTAAACCAAGGATCATTATTTTTGTATCGCCGTTTTAAATTTTCATGTCCAAGTGCCACTGTTCTTTTCCTTTGTTATAGGAACAAACTAGTGGAGCTCCTGTCCTACCAGAGACTTCTAATTGATTTTTTTTACGTATCATTATTATTATTATTATTATTATTATTATCATCATCATTATAATTTTTTTTTTACAATTCATAATCGATTTCCCTTTACCAAATAGATAAACCCATACAGCGATGATCTTAAAATTTCCAGTTATATTTTCCCTTCTAGAACATTGGTTTATTTACTGAACAAGAGGTAATTTTCACCATAATAGCTGTCCGATATTACCGCATAAACAGTGATTTGAAATAACATCTTTGTTGCGTGTAAAGGAGTGCTATATATTTTTCTTTTCTTCTTCCATTCTTACTACTTCCTTCATCATAAAACACAATATGAAATGCTGATATCGGAGTACTATAAAGCCATAGGATGTCTGGTATGACTGCCTCTCTGTGTATTTAGGTTGGTCAACCCACTGAGAGACTGGATCAATTACTTTTCGTGAAGTCTATCGAGAACGAAATCAGAAAAAAAGAAGCTTGGAAGTGATTGTGTCCTTGTTTTTCGGATGAAGGGGTATTTTAGTTGACCTATATAAACTAAAATTAAATTTTCATTCTCGATTAACAATTTACTCTTTAAAAAATTATCAAATTCTACGAATGTACGACATCTTTTTTCATAAGTTTATTTTTCGTTTGCATTGAATAGGAGTTATGTTACTAGAACGAATTTCTAAACGGATATGATGATATAGAAAAATTTAATTACACTTTTTCACCATTGCACAAACAGGAAAAATCATCTACCAAAAATTGTAATCGGTTTATCTTTATTGAGTTTAATTAGATGGTCGCTACAATCTTGTATATATTTGACATGATGGAGGTGTGGCATGTTCCATTTCATAGAATGTTGGTATATTTTCCTATCTCATATGTTGCTGATTGCAAATATTAAGTATTTAGCGGTAAAGCTTTCATCTAACAAAAAATATATACATGTATATTGCAGGGTCCAGTAAATCTTCAACCAAGCCCTTATCCTTACTCCTTGCCAAAATATTAACTGCTGTAAAGGAGAAACTTCAGACTAATGTGCAACTACATATTCAAGAAGTGGTGCAATTAGATGTGGACTCTAAAAAAAAATTTTGGAAAATTTAAAATTTCAAAACTTTTTAAACATCAAAATCAGGAAAACATCTTACTTTTATACGCTTTCTACGCTTTATACAACCATTCCTCACGAAAAATTAAAGAGCAGGTTTTTTGACTGACATCATTGACAACTGCTTCTTCAATAAAAATGGAACTCGCAAATTTGTTATCTACAAAATTATTTTGTAAAAATTAATTCTGACTCTACACACAACTACTCTGAAGTTGATATTTCAAAAAATGCTGGAGGTCTTTTACCATATCTATGTAGTCTCTGGAGACCAGGTCTCTAATCTCTTTTGGAATTGCGATGGACTTTATAGGGTCCCTTTATTTGCCAATCTTTTTATATTAATGTGAAGAAGAATTTGTTCAAAAACTTCTATAAGAAGAACAAACTCTTGTTGTGGCTTTAAGCTCGACATTTAGATGTACTGACGACGTTTTATTAATTAACAATAGTTACTTATACATGTAGCTACTTATATTCATATGTCGACTCGATATATCCCAGTCAACTCGAAATTAAAGACACTATACAGAGTCTGTTACATCTCTTTCATATTTGCATGTTTTACTGACTATAGACGATAATGGTCTACTAATAACTAATTCGTATGACAAACGGGATGATTTCAGCGTTTCCATCGTCAGCTCCCCTTAATTCTGTAGTAATTATTCAAACATCACGTGCATGTGGTGTTTATGTCTCCTTCATTCGTTACACAAGTCCATGCTCTGAAAACGATCAATTTTCAAAGCAAGGCGAGCTATTGGCAATTAAGTTGTTACAAGGGTTTCAACAACTCTGTTTAAAGTCAGCTTTTCGTCAATTCTACGGTAGTTATAAATAATGACTTTGTAAATACATTCTAGTGTTCGGTCATATTTTTTCTAATGTTTGCTTTATTTACAATGTACTTAATAGTGCTTAATTTGACTACGTAGTATTCCGTCTTCCTGATCAATACAAAGGGCTCACAGCGGGTGTGACCGGTGAATCGGGGATGCCCGATCAACAGGGGAAGCTTACTTCTCATAGGCACCTTAGGAAGCAATTTCAGTTGGGGGGGGGGGGGGGCAATCCACACAACCATACATTTTCAGTGGGGGGAGGCACTATCACCTACCAAAAATTCCTTGACAAGCAAAAAAGTTCACCAGACCTTATTATTGAGGTGGCACAAGCATATAGTAGCTATGTTTTCTATAGTATTCTATATATCGGCAAAAATAAAACATGATTTATGGTTTATTCTATAGATAAAAAAGATGATGCTAACTAAATGTTGAAATTCATTAATGTACCAAAAGCGGTTAAAATTTCAATTTTATGTCGTTAGTCCACGAACTTTTTGTTTGTTTGTTTGTTTCTATGTTGTTTAACGTCCCTCTCGAGAATTTTTCACTCATATGGAGACGCCATCACTTGCCGATGGAGGGCTGCAAATTTTAACCTATGCTCGGCACTTAGGGCCATTGAGCAGTGAGGGATCTTTTTCGTGCCAACACCTACTGCGACACGTGACCTCGATTTATACAGTCTCATCCGAAGGACTGGTCTCCATGTCCCGCAGTGGATTCGAACCCGCCACGTAAGGATCAACTCCTTACTCCGCGACTCTAGAGCAGACGCTCTAACCACTGCGCCACGCGGGCGACACGAACTTTTTGATAACCCCTCGTATATGCAGTTCTTCTTATGTCAGACATTCTTCATTTTTTAGCAACAACTTGATACACGGATTCATGATCTTCGATTCTACAGTGACTGGTGTGTTGTATGAGGGTACCTGTATAACAAGACGATTTCAAACGTTTGTGTCAAATCGTGTCCATCGGATACTTACCAATTTAACGTCGGAATGTTGGACCTTTGTGACATTAGACCAAAGACTAGCTGATATAGGCATACGCTCAATTCCGGACTCTTTAATTCGTGGAGTGTCATTTATGCGTAATGTAATTTGCAAGAAACTCAAACTTAACGAGAGCTCAGTCATGTAAAACTGTACCTAAGTATGGAATAAAAACTGTAATCAAAAGTGAGCAGAATCTTATGGGCAGTTCATAGAGAGACTTTAAGAATTCACTCACGTAAGGTAGTCCACTGAATCCATATCTGGATGGCTAAGGATTGCTACTAGTAATAGACAGGATTCTAGCTAATTATGTATTAGCTGTCTCTAATGGAACAATTATTGTTCCGAAAAAGTCACAGATCGCAAATTTACTTTTAAACATAATCATCATAAATGTAATTTAAACATCAAGATCGTCACATTACAGAGGGAGCAATGAGATCTGCAGTTACTGGGTCGTGGATACAAGAGACGTAAACTACTAAGTTATTTTTAGAAAGTCACATCGAAACTGGAAACCCAGAAAATAGGAACGCCTCTAATTTCGATGCACGCCTTCATCACCTTTCACTTACGTTGGAGTCAATACTTTTGGAAATTGGAGTCATCAGCTGTGAAAACAATATGACAAGTTGAAATAAAAGACAATTTTACCTACATGTTTGACTAACAGAGCGGTACATCTAGAACTGGAGGACGAGGTGTCATCCATCACCTATTCTCTTAGTCAATCCATAGCAATGCTTGGCAAGGTTACTGAGTTTTATTCAGATAGAGGAACTATTTTTGTCGAGAGTATGGATGCACTCAACATCAATGCCATCAATAATTAACTCAAACAGTAAAGAAGTTCATGTTGGATTAATTGATTGATTTTATGTTGATTTACCTCCCATTCGAGAATTTTTCACTCATATAGAGATAGACACACTATATACCGGTGTAGGGCTTCAAATTTAGAACTTTACTCGGCACTCAGGGCCATTGAGCAGTGAGGGTTCTTTATCGTGCCAACGCCTACCGTGACACGAGGCCTCGGTTTTAAAGGTTTTATCCGAAAGACCCGCAACTTTCACTTCCAAGTGCCGCGCGCTTGGCGAAGGAAGGGTTAATTACGTTGCTACCTTCAGTCGCGGCCATGATTCGAACACACCACCTTCCGATCACGGAGCGAGCCCTCTACCGACTGAGCTAGTTCATGTTGGAAAAAGGATCTATTTGGATATTTAACCCACCGTTAGCATCCCATATACGGGAAGAATAGTGGAAATAATTATTTTTAAAAGCATGTGGAATTTTTTAAATGCTATCATCATAAAATCGAAGAAAACCATTTACACATGATGTTTTGAATACATTTATTACGAAGATTATGATATTATTAACCTCCAGTATTGTTGACAGAAGTCAATTATGGACCTTTTCAAGCAGTCAATGTGAAGTACTGTGCAGAACAACATGGAAATACACTCAACTTCTCGCCAACCAGTTTTGGAAAAGATGGCAGCAGGAATAAATTTATCAATCAAGGCGGAAGTAGGCTAACCCAAAGGATGACATCAACAGCAACGATATAATACTCCGGTAAGAATCTGACACTGTTAGAAACGTATGTCCAATTGCAGTTGCTCGTACTTTCATGTGTAGAAATGGACATGTTCGAAAGGTAGAAATTCTCATTGTTTAAAACAGAAACTGCATTACATGTGTGAGACCTATCACGGATATTGTTTACCTGTTTTCACCATAAACGTCAGAAACTCATCTGGTGGCCGCCATATAATTTTCTGGCAGCGCCAGAAAGTTATTTGGCGGCTGCCATATAATTTCTGGCGGCCGACAGATAACTTTCTTGCGGCCGCCAATTATTCATGTGGCGGCCGCCAGATAAAATATTATTCTACCTGGCACCTACGGCTTTCGTACAAAGGCTCAACGATTTGTAACTGTTCTGATTTGATTTTGCATAATTTAAGTCTTATCTGTGCAGGTTGAATGCCACATGATACGCTGTCGTCATGTGCACAAACGTCCAAACCAACCAACCAACCACGGCCATCGAAGAATCGTAATACATGGACAAGCGTATGCATATTGCGTAAATTTATAAAGTGACATGAAATCATGCTTAACATTTACAAACAATAAGAAATCATTAAAATACTTCCAAACATTTCGGTGACCCATGATATCGAAATGAACGTGTTTTTACATAATATGACTACTTCGTAATTTTTGGTCCATCAAAGAAGAAAACTACATGTGCGCCTTTGAGAATTTTACCTATCTTAAATAATTATTAAAGTAAAGAAGCAGGAGAACAATCGCAGTCAGCGTCAACGAAACCCTATATGTATGTTCAAGATAGTGAAATCAAATTTGACAATGTTAAGTTTTTTGTGCTGAATAAAAACATACAATACTTGCATTGAGAATTTATCATTTTTCTCAAATTTACAATGAATTTTTAAATATAATCATCTTGTAGATTTTTTTACGCTACAGAGATTTGTGTAATTTTTGTTAAAAAAATTTATCAGAATTAAACATTCCTGTATTTCCAGAGACTACATAGCTGACTGCCAAAACAAACAAACAAAAGGATCATCTGAAGTTGTTGTCAATTGATAAAACTCTTTTCAGAAAAGTATATATGACATTATCCTCTCATTTTATCTTATTCTTTTCTCTCTAAACAAAGATCCGAGATAATATAAACATTGAAAGTCAGGTCAGCTTGTGTTAAATCTTCTCATTGATAGACAGAAGTTTCAAACGATTATATTTTTATGCTTTTTGGATGTAAACGATATGTTGAATTACGTCAGTGCGAAAAAGACGGTTGGCTGCAACATGAAAGATTTTATCCATTACCTAAATACAAATGCATATTTTTTGTGCATCTTGCTTTTCAATAAGACTGTTTTCTGTAGAAATAACCGTGAAAAAACAGAAGGCTCATGGGCATTGCCGCTCACAAAAGTCAAAAGAGTAGTTGTCGGAAGGAGGCCAGGAATCTGAAAAAATGTTTTTAAAAAAACTTCTTTGCCAAAAAAAAAGAATAAAAAACAATGAGATTTATATATAAATGTGATTTCTACAGCGCAGCTGTCACCTCCACTGGAACTTTAAATCTTCACTTGACTGTGTTGCTTAGATGCTTAGATGAAAACTTGTACTGGTAAATATCTAAAAAGAACATCCCAAACAATATTTTTATGCATTTCTTAAAGTGGCAACTTAGAATTGAAACCTTGTAGTTATAAACCTATCACAGCTGGTGAATTTAAGGAGGCTTTCAATTACTACTTAAAGACGCATTCAAATTATTGTTTAAAAGTTAATTGAAATCGAACTGTTCCGATTAGAAATAATTAGGTTATCATCCCCCTTTATTTTTTCTTATGGAAATCTTGTCACTACTATTATTTCATAATAATACTTCATTATATCATTTACACCAGATTTTATCATGTTTCGCCGAAGACGTGTTTCTATTTGAATTTGTTGTCAAAGAAATATTTACATCATATGATATCAAATGTTCCTGCAATACATTGTACGTAGATCTCTTGGTATGACACCACAATTTTCAGCTGATCATATAGCCAACAAAAGATCGTAAAAGAAACTATAATACACTGTATTGTGTACTGTTATAGCTTATGCGAGTTTTACAGGAAGATGAAAAGGAACAAATTAAATAGTTTATTAATAGAAAAAATAAACATTTTGCATCATCACATTGACTCAACAATAAAGAACCACTGTGAGCCTGATGATACAAAGAACCCTTTAAGTAGATATCAACTGTCCCAATGACGTAACTGTTTGTCGGGATTTGATTCAGATTGTAGAATACAAGATCAAAATTAAGAAAGAATATAAACTTTATAATGATTAAGAAAATTCATTTTTAATAACTGAAGTCAAAGTTAGAATAGTGCTTTTGTGATCTTCACTCAAAATCACGTCTTCAAGAGGGATTGAATTTTGTTAAGGTATATAGTACTTGGTAAATTTTAAAAAGATTGCGTGTGTAATGAATAATTTTGTAATGTAACCAGCAGTAAAACTCTCCTATTTTTAAAAAGAGAGATTTACCAGCCAACTCTGCTTATAGTGGTTTAGTACTTCCAAACATAATTATTTAACCCAGATAAGAGAATTTGTGACCTTTTGTCAGCATTAAATGATTGATTGATTGTGTGTTGCTTAACGCCAAATCTGCAGTATATCAGCCATATTGCCGTGGTAAAGATTACTTTTCATAAGTTTTTAAAAGTTTTGGGGCTTTTCTGGCGGCCCCCAGTGAGCCTACTTCTTTTCCAAAACCAGAGAAACGTTCTTTTGCGTGCCAAGGGGGTTGAAACATTTCTTAAGACTCACTTTTTGCATGATCTGGTCCGGTGCATTTTCTTCCCTACTTTTACTGTACATTCAGTTTAATTGGAAGTTTATTTTTTTTTTTATTTTCTATATGATCAATATTATGTTTCAAAATCATCATTGTAAATATGAAATTAAACTACTTTGCTGTTTGCTAAATAATCACGCTTTTTATTCTCATGTTCATTAACAGTCCATGCAATTTTGAAGAATATCAGTACTGAGAAAGTCTAACATTACGATTAATATCAGACTGCTCACTAATATCGGACTGCCACAGGTAAAATTTAGACCGCAAGAACAAAGGATTGGCACCACAGCAATGATTTAGCAAATTTCCCAATTTTGACTGACCATTTATTAATTTTGTTATGATACTTTTATCTTTATGGAAATGAATTATTGAAATCTTGTTTATTCTTATTTTTTAATTAATTTTGTAATCAATGGAAATTTAATGCATACAATCTTTTTTCTTAGTTAAAAAATTAACTGCGCAGAAAACTTTGAATGAAAAAGCCATATCTTTATTTCCCTGTGGATCAATTTCACATTAAGAAAATGAACCATAACAGAAAACAGAGCCATCATTATCTAGTAGTATAAAATATTTTGCGGTTTAGCTGAATTGTTTCTAAACCTAATCGTTTCAGATCCTAACTCCACGATATTGATGGTCGAAATTGATGACAAGATTTTGAAAAATTTTATTTTGGGGATTCTGTCTACTATTTTAAGTCAATATTTTTTTGATTCCCATGCCATAGAATAATTAAAGAGTAGTGATTAAAAAAATTATTATTTAAGGTTTGAAACTTTGTGAATGGATCTTTAGTTAAACTTGTTTTTAAGTCTCAAATAAAGCTATTGAGTTTTACATATATGACATCAATCAGTTGGGACATTTTAGTCCAGCATTGTGAAGTTCTACTTTACAAAATGTGTTTTTCAGTTCCTTTTGACACATACATAAACTTGCCTAGTTGGTCGAGCGGTCTAGCACACTGTTCATGCACTGCTAGGAGGCAGGTTGGGTGTGATATATTTGTAACACATTTCTTTTAACATTTGGGATTACTTGAATTTATTTCTATAATCCTTGATCCTATTTAAAAACTCACTATATCAAGTTCTGGCATGTTTCGTTGATACAAACATACTTAGTAAGATTTTTACTGCATCCAGAATGATTAATGAAGAGCTCGACAAAACATCTATAAGATCTCCATGCAAGGGCTGTATGATTTACATTCAATTCCATTACGTTTATGAATAGAAAGATAGAAGAAAGAATGGTCAAAAGTCATTGACAGAGTAATAAAGGTTGCAAACCTTTCAGACATTTATCATATTTGAATGGACTAAGAGGCACAATGGGATCTGTACTCTTTATCATCACAAGAGGAGATAGAAGATAACTAAAACTTTTTTTCTGATGTCCCTTTTTCGTCGTTTTAATTCATTATTTTATTTTTGTTTCCGAATCATAAATGTCAAACAGCCAGCCATTGAATTAAGACCAGTTCTGCAAGATAGGACTATTTAGCCCCATAAAATGTGGCTCTAAGATAGTAGAAGCTGTTAGAGCGTAATTCAATTTCCTCCAAGATGATTTCTTCTTGTCTCGTAAATAATCACCACAAATGTTAGAAAGGTCAATATTCTGTGAGAACAGAAATGTGCAAGGTTCGCAAATTGAGGTCAATGTTTTGGTCGTTTTATTAACAGTAGCAAAGGCAATATGATATCTGATAACAATGTTTGCATACTTAAAGATGAGTGACTGAAAGTGCATGGACCATCTTTGCTTTTAGAGACTCTAGTCTATAATCTAGACGCAATGTTCATTCTTCTTTCAACGCCGATCATACCATTTAAAATCGAGGACATGTTTTTTTTCTGTAGAAAATGACTCAATCAAAGTCAAGTGTAGTATGGAAAAATGCCAATAAATATTGGAATGGATTATTGAATATGACATCCACGAACACCAAGGCATATATAAAAGTATAAGTTACCACAGACGAGTGATTTTTATGAAGTTTCTACAAATATTCTACTTTTTATAAATCTTTGATTTCTGCAATTATATTTGGCATATATTCATTTATCCTTAAGAATAAAAAAAAATAAAACCATGATGATGCAATAGGAGTGGAGAGCCCCAGCACAGTACCTCTGCTCATTCTTGGATTATGTGTCCCTGGTGTCTCATTTGCAGTTTTTTTTTTTTGTGTGCAGTTTTAAACCGATTGCGTGAGTGCTGCAACCTCAAGAAACAATCCTGATGAGGTGTCGTCGCCTTTGGTCGGCCAGTTCAAGGGATGTCAGCAGTAGTTCCAGTCAGTCTAAGACGAGATATTGTGCTTTTGTTGACATTCAGTTGATATATCGCTTTTGGTATTTCAAACCAACAGTAACTGTACTGCACTGTTTTTGCATCGTAATTAAGTTAGCCTAGACTATGGCGTGTAAAGCGTTGCATTATTATACTTTTTTGTTAATATTCTTCTTCAAAAATTTTGTTATTCTTATTCTAAAACATATCATTCCAATCCGATAAAATGTGATTCCTATTCGATAAGTTGTTATTCCTATTCGAAAAAAATAATTTTATTCCTATTTGATAATATATCATTTCTATTCGATAAATTGTCATTCCTTTTGGAAGAAATATGATTCCTATTTGATAATTTTGTCATTCTTATTTGATAATTTTGTCATACCTATTCAGTTATTAAATGATTTATATTCGATAAACATGTTATAATTCCTATTGAAAAACATATTATTTCTATTCGAAAATGTACAATTTCTCTTCAATAATCGTGTTATTCTTATTAGATAAACTGATCATTCTTATGCGAATTATTTCTTGAATGATAAAATTATCGAATAAGAATAACAAGATAATCGAATAAAAATCGTATGTTTTCGAACAGGAATAACAAGTTTATAGCATATAAATCACATAATTATCGAATAAGAATGACAAAATTATCGAATAGGAATCACATGTTTTCGAATATGAATGACATATTATCGAATGGGAAACACTAGTCCGAAATATCTGACGTTTTCCAGACTTTTTTCACGATTTTGATATTTTTCGTGCCAGGAAAACGTCAGAATCGGCACCATTAGTAAAAAGTAAAAAAGCCAGGAAAACGTCAGATATTTCGCACACATGTTTTCGAATATGAGTGATATATTATGGAATAGCATTCATATTTCTTCCAATAGGAATAACAATTTATCGAATAGAAATGACAAATTGTCGAATATGAATCACATTTTTTTTCCAATAGGAATAACAACTTATTGAATAGAAATCACATTTTA
This sequence comes from Saccostrea echinata, assembly GCF_033153115.1. Classification (NCBI taxonomy): domain Eukaryota; kingdom Metazoa; phylum Mollusca; class Bivalvia; order Ostreida; family Ostreidae; genus Saccostrea; species Saccostrea echinata. The sequence continues at coordinate 7,484,249 of NW_026889751.1, forward strand.
TCGAATAGAATTATATGTTTTAGAAGAAGAATAACAAGTTCTTTAAATAAGAATAAAAACAGGAGGCCCAAGGGCCTTAACGGTCACCTGAGTATAATACAATAATTTAGAGGATCCATAGAGTATAAAATAAACTGATAGATGTAGCTTTTTTGCCCAAAAGCAAGAGAAATAGTATGATCAGGATCAATGAAATAATTAGTCTAGAATCAGTAACAACTCATAAATTAAATTCTAATGAAATATATGGAGATAACGAACAGTATTCAAGCTCAAAAGTCCATTTAACATTACAAAAAAACGTCAGTAAGCATTTGACTCAATGATAAATTGTATTTGCTGACAAGGGCATTGTATCGACCATAGAACTTACGAAATGATGACTTTAAACGAGATTGCTGTCTCATCAACTTGTCGTTTTAGAAATTGTACATACGTAGAGCATGCTCTTGCGTATTGAATCAACTGAGAGATATAAACCCCGTATGCAGGTGATGAAGGTATGTTGCTGCATAAGTAAGGGAAGTTGACGATCTATCCCCCATTTGGTACTATCACCATTCACACTATTGACAAACTATTAGTTCTTTTTGACCTCTCACATTGGCCTCTCTTGGTCTTTGAAGAACATTTAATAAGTAAATATTGTCTCATTTTTATTCATTTATTATTTACAAGTCTACCTGATCATTAAAACTATGAAAGTACTTTTTGTATTATACAAAATTTTTTTTGCATAATTCTCTTATTCTATTAACTTTCAAATACATTATTTACAGTGATTAATTATCAAAAGTGAATGGCAAAGGGGAATAACTTCTCTCAGTTGAATACAAATTAATAAAGCCCTGGCCAAGACCAGAACACTTGACCAAATGGTCCTGATGTTCAATATCCTTGCTGATTAAAACTTTTATTCAGATTGCCTTTGATATGCCAAGGAGCAGAGAAGATTTTCAAAGAAATAATTCATTTTCACTACAGATTCAACACAGCCCTACCCTAAAACCCATGTCGTCCCCCCCCAAAAAAAAAAAAAACACCAAAATCTGGGGACTACAAGTTTTAAAAATTTTGTAAAAAGCATAATTGTTCATCATAACTACGTACTTTGTTTATCTGTTAAACACTAAGGAACAGACAGGATTATTAAACACAATGCATTTTCACTATATTATCAATAGAGCTCCACCCTTACACTTGAATATCTGACTTAGGGGCCATAAAACTCACAATTCTGGAAGAAGCACTCTCGTTCATCAAAATGTACACTTAGTTTCTTTGCTTTATAATCAGGAGCGGAAAAGAATATTTTTAATAAAGAAATAATGCTTTTTCACTATATAATCAATAGAGCCCCCCTCCCCTCCCCAACCCTGGGGCCATGAATTTAACAATTTTAACAATTTAACAAAAGCATCCTTATGTATCAAAACCATGCACTTAGTTTGTTTAAATAATATCTAGGAGCAGAGAAGAAGATTTTCAAAGAATTAATGCATTTTCACTATATAATCAATAGAGCCCCGCCCTAACACCAGAACCCCTGTTCCGGGGGCCATGAATTTTACAATTTTGCAAAAGGCATCAATGTTTATCATAACCATGCACATAATTTAAATAATATCCAGGAGCAGAGAAGAAGATTTTCAAAGAATTAATGCATTTTCATTATATAATCAATAGAACCCCGCCCTAACACCAGAACCCCTGACCCAGGGGCCATGAATTTCATAATTTTGCAAAAGGCATCAAAGTTTATCATAACCATGCACTTAGTTTGTTTAAATAATATCCAGGAGCAGAGAAGAAGATTTTCAAAGAATTAATTCACTTTCACTATATGATCAATAGCGCCCCGCCCTAACACCAGAACCCCTGACCCAGGGGCCACGAAATTCACAATTTTGCAAATGGCATCAATGTTTATCATAACCATGCACTTAGTTTGTTTAAATTATACCCAGGAGCAGGGAAGAAGAAATAATGCACTTTCACTATATGATCTATATAGCCTCGCCCTAGCATCAGAACCCCTGACCCTGGGGCCATGAATTTCACTATTTTGGTAGAGGGCTCAATGCTTATTACAATCATGCCAACAGTTTGATTGCTTGATGTCCAGGAGTAAAGGAGAAGATTTTTAAAGATTGCATCAATTTTGGTGGTTTTAGCCCCACCCCTGGGGCCCCAGGGGGACAGGGACCATGAAATTCACAATTTTTGTTCCCCTTTACACAAAGATGCTATATGCCAAAATTGGTTGAAATTGGTTAAGCGGTTCTAGAGAAGAAGATGAAAATGTTCAAAAGTTAACGCACGACGGACGACGCACGACGACGGACAAAAACGGAAAGCAATAAGTCACCTAAGTGACTCAGGTGACCTAAAAAAGGAATAATAATGCAACGTTTTACATGCCATGCCAGACATCTTTTATGCAATATGATAAACAAATTTCTATATCAGACTATTTTTACCAGATACTGGAAGGATAACAAACATACACAGGAAATACTGTAGCTGTATCTGTGCATGTGCACGGTGTATAAATTGATGCCTCGCGGACACGTAAACGTGTAGTATGACCGTAAAATTGCTTGGGAATGTGTATCATATCATGAAATTAAAAATGCTATCAATATTAAAAACTATTTATGTTTAATTGGGGCTGCATTTTTTTGCGTTTCAGTATATTAGAAATTCAGAATTCAGCACAAGTGCATGCACGTCTTGATAGTACCATAATACTGTAACACATTATACCTATCTATTCCAAATTTTATCAGGTGTATTTAAGGAAGTAATAGCCATTTAAAGTTGCAAAAATTAAAATTGCATTACAGGTGCATTCGCGTGTTTCCAAGAATTTTTGTATACATTGCGTTGTAGAACCTTAAAATTTATACCTATATTTTAATTTTCAGAGTATTTTGCCGGAAAGCAAGGAATTTATTGAGATTTTTGTGCCAGGCAACTCGTGCGAAGCACATGTGCATACGCGTGTGTGATAATTTAACCATGTCAAAGTGTTCGGAATACTAATATGCGTTCATATACCGATTTTCAAACAATTTCATAAAAAATATGATAGTTAAAGCTATTTCAAGTATTTCACTCATCGCAAGCGCACTCAGCTGTATGCGAGTTCTCGCAAAATGACCTTTGTTCCATGTACCTACAAAACATGCCGATTAACGCCGAAAGGTTAGAAAAAAGGAGAAAAAACAACATGTTCCATAACTTCGTTTGGGCAACATAATTATGGACATATCAGCTTAACAAACAATTGGGTAAATAATTCCATCAATTAACTTGGATATCAAATTGCGTTGCAGTACATATACTAGTGGAGGCAAATCTACTGGGTGCATTTTTTACGAATAAATACAGCTTTATGTTCCAAGTTCTATTTTTACCCTTCCTTAACAGGATTTCAACTTTCAAGTACAAAAGACGGAGTTTGTAGAAGCAAGGATCGGTAATTAAATTTCAGGGAAACGCAAGTTCGGGCTCTTAAGGCGGATTTATTTTTACATTAATGTCAAAAAGAGTAAATTGGTCAGAAATGAAGGTTTGAACACGTCTAGACATAAAAGTTCCACATAATCTTTTTCTTTTTGACATCAAGCCATTATTCAGTGAGTTTTAGACTTTCAAGCTGACCATTTTTTTCTGAACAGCTAAATAATAGAAGGCTAAAAATATTTCAAGTACAATCAAATATAGTCTTTTGTCACAAATTAGTAAGAGGTTGTCAATTGAGGTCTAATAATTCTGATATTAATTGGGAAACCAAATTACGTAATATGGAAAGAGAGTTACTAAAACGTTGAAAAAAAAACCATCACATCCATAAAGTGTATCATAAAATGGACACAAGCAAAATAAAATTAACAGCATAATGTTTCATAATACTGCAATGAGACATGCAATTTGTTCAAGGAAGATTCACGAGGAAATTGAAAATTCATTATGTGAAAATAAAATTTCAGCGAGGTTGGCATCAATATTTGTCTGATCGGAGTAAAGAAAACTAATTTCACTCTTTGTTCATTGCTACTAGTATTTCGGAAGATCTTTAAAGGGACACAGATTTGAAGCTTATATTTTCTTAAATTTTCAAAAAAATATCATTGACTATTATGTTGCAAGAGCATTTTACTCCAAAATATATTAAAAGCATGTTAAGAAAATTCATTAACATGTATCTGGAAAATATTAAAACAAAGATTTTCGGGAGGCGTTTGATTGACACATATCCTTGCACTTTCACAAAGTAAACTTGATGCATAATACTTTAGAAAACTAGAAATTTTGTTGTGCATTAATGAAAAATATGAAAACTTTAATCCAGAAAGTTCAAAGTAGAAATGCAAGAAGGCCAACACACTCACCAGTATTGTCAGTCCGTGCTCAGTGCAGACTAAATAAATCAAACTCACCCGGTAAAACGTACATAAAGTAACAGAGCTCGTGGCCTGTTTACAAATGCAGGTGTTTGAAGTGGTCGTTGTCATTGAATTCTTAGAATATTCATTTAAGTTCAAATCATTTAACTGAAGTTGTTTTGCAATGCAACTGTGTCCAGGCTCCTTTAAAGAGGTACCTGCCTTATCAACATCGAGTTCAATTGTTATTACAATTCATAATATTTTTGTATTTGTCGGAGAGACCTGTATAATTTACTATCAAGATAGATTTAACAATACACAAATAATTATTTATCTATGATGAACAAACAGCAGCTGAAGTGGTGTTGAAAAGAACATTTCTATTGATCACGGAATATTTGATCCACAACTAAAGGAAGATGACATTTATCTTCCGTTATGCAGTCCGTAAACTAGGGGGCACCCTCAGCTCAGTCTTTACAGAATTGCTAACGCCGATAATGCGAAGAATACTGTGATAAATTGGATCAGTCATACTTATCCTTACACCAATTATACAAGGTCGATTACTGTTATAGGCTTATAACTAGGCTTCGGGTTGTCTTAAAATGAACTGCTCTCTCTCTCTCTCTCTCTCTCTCTCTCTCTCTCTCTCTCTTGGGCAAATCTTTAGATTTATAATTTACGTTAGCTTAAATTTTGAGATAAAAAATAAAATGTTTTGTAGCCATTCTAGGTTATTTACATTAAGATTGTACATGTTCTGCAAACAAACACGGTAGCAATTAAAACGGATATTGGATTTTGAATTCTGAAATAGTCAGTACAATTCGTGGAAAACTTTTATCAACCCTTTCTCATTAATCGCTGGTTGCATCGATCGCTTAAACATTAGACAATCCATACTCCATGGAAAAATATCTCGATATTTTCAAATTGAATTTCAAATAGTTTACTTTTCCGGAACTTTGATGTTTTGTTCTAATTCTAACGTGTGTATGCATCATATCTAAGTATTTTAATTGCACAACAATTTTACAATGCCATTGAATACATATACGTTATAATATGTTTTTAATCAAATAAACTGGTTTCAGTTTCAGATTGTTTATAATCAGACACAGTTATATAACGTATTTTGAGATAGATATTAGGAAGGATTATATTAATTAATCTGTAGTAATAATTTAAAAGAAAACGAACTCATTACTCTTCATCATACACACAATGCTGCCTTATCTTATAGAACAGGAGAAAATTTCAGATGAGAAAGATCAATGTCTTAATGCATCCTTAACTCAGAATTAATGCAGAGGAAGAATGAAACAAATAATTTCATTTTTGAGGAGAATGAAAAACTTCTTATACAGCAAATAAGAGAAAGTTTAATTTAGATAACCATCTAAGAATTCATTTCTGCTTCACAATTATCAAATAATAATTTTCAACATTGCAAATATTTTACAGTATTTTTGGCATTAAAACATAATCTAAAATTCAAAGAAGTTATGATCGAAACAACAGTTTTGTACCACTATGGTTGAATGAAAGTATAAAATCTTGCTATCGATATTAATAATTAATTTATTTATCTATCTATTTATTTGCTTTCTGTGTGCAAGGAATTATTTGAATAAATGAAAAGTTTAAGTAACGAACAGTGATCAAACTCAGAAATCCACTAAGGAATACGCGTGAACAGGAAAAAAAACACGGACCCCTGGAGACCCCATAGGAGGGATCAGGTGCCTAAAAGAAATGAAATGTGACGATAATGAACAGTAATCACGCACAAAAGTTCAACCAAACAATACAAATAATTAGCAAAGCAAACACGGAACTCCAAAAACAGAGGTGGGATCAGGTGCCATGAAGGAGTGAGTATCCCCTGTCGCCCGATCATACCCGCTGTGTGTCCTTTGTCATGATCGGGTAATCGGAAAAATCCGTAGTCAATTCAGTATTAAAATAATGGTCTATAAATTATATGAAAAATTCAGTCAACATTAGACCTAACAATAGATTGTATTTACAAACAATGTCATTGTATCGACCATAGATTTAGCGAAATCTTGACTTCAAACAAGATTTTTGATATCCTTGTATCATCAACCTTTTTGCCAGTAGCCTGAAAGAAATTGTTTATACAAAGAACATGCTCTTGCATATCGAATCGTCTCCTGTCGACCAGTCACATCCGTTAAGAGCCCTCTGTATTCAATATTTAAGCGGAGCAATTCATAGTCAAAATGTTATAAAAAAAATCTATCACATAAATTGATAGTGATCTCAAATTTTTGAGTTACCTTGCACCTGAATGATTTTTTACGCCTTACTTACTCAGAGTTTCGTTTTTAAAGATTAACGTTGGACAGGATGATTTTAATATGAATTAAAATTACCTGTACTTAATAATTAACTAATCATACTGTCATTAATATAATTCAATGCTATATTAGAAGTTATATTTCTATACTCAAGAAACTGATTGTTCAAATATAATATTATATTTCCATTCTTATTCATGGAATGTTTTAAGCCCTTGTTTGGAGTGTAAAAGTCCCTTTTTGGATATGTGCACTTAGGTGTTTTGAGTGATTTCATTCGTTGTTATTTTTAGTAAACAAGACATGCGAGTCATTTTACTAATTCATGACGCTTTAACCATACTATTATTCACACCAACCCTATACAAGGTAGATAACAGACAAAAGTTTATATTTCTCGTTATGATTTCATAATTGTGGAACATTTCACCGGTCTTTGTAGTCAAAATACTTGTTGTAAATAATTAAATATAAACCATACAATTATTAAAAATTCATTAACTGACTAAAAAAATGAATATTACAATTTATGCTAAAATCCACAAATATTGTCATTATTTACAATTAAGTATATTACTGAATAACAAATATTAACAATCTAAATAATTGAATACAAATGGAATATGTACAGAGATTGTCAATATTGCTCTGAAGCATGATTTATTCCAGCAATTAAACTTGACTCAAAAATTTATAATACATAGTTCATTAACTTTAGAAAAAATCAGTTTAATCACCAATTCAGTTAAATGGTGGCATTAAGATAAAAATATTTCTATTCAGATGAACCTAGCTTTAATGTAAATACAGATTGCTCTCTCTCTCTCTCTCTCTCTCTCTCTCTCTCTCTCTCTCTCTTGTGGTATGCACATGAACAACCAAGAGGTAAGTTGTTTCCTTGCTGAAAACAATTATTTTGTCTTTTTTTTTCTTAAAAAAAAGGTCCTTAAATAAAAACTTGAACATTATAAATTTTACACGGTTAATAATCATCGGCGTCCTTATAATTAGGCTCAGTAGAAATGAAGTAGTCATCGAAAAATCCAGCCAGGTACTCAAATGTAGGTCTATTTGCTGCTTTTTTGTCCCAACACTTAAGCATCATCTCGTACATAGACTCAGGGCAATGGGCGGGACTAGGCATTCGGTATCCACGGTCCACTTGTTCTAAAACTTCTTTGTTCATCATTCCTGTAATAGTGAAATAGCAGATTGTTAGTTTCGACACAGTGATATAATATCTTTTTCAAAGTGTGTTGACTTAAAATATGTGAATTGAACAAAAAATAATAAGGTAGATAACAATGATGATATATTGCACATTCGTGTTTTTTTTTTCACTTCTAGAACCACGCTTTCTAAAAATTGCTTTGGTAGTAATTGGAACCTTTAGCCGTGATTCAGTTCTCAAACTATGGACAACCATGTTGTTGTTTGCATTTTGATTGACATCTTTCCAAATGTACTTTTAAAAGTAGGCTGATGCTCTTAAAATGTATAGCTTTCATTACACATTTTAAAACGAAGCACATTTGATATATTCATCAATACCTTGTCAGCTTACTTATTTTTAAAATAAGTTGATGTTTACGTGCACACTGTCTCCTGCATAAAATCAGTACAATTACTTCCACTTGCAAAATTAAGAGTAAATTCATTACAGAAGTGTGCTTTGTTTAGAACGTGTATATGTATTTCATACAGTACATGGATGTTATTAAAACAATCTTTTATTCATATTTAACTAAGACTGAACAACAGGCTTGGGCAGTTTAAGCCTCTCCCTACACAGTTCAATACATTGTAGGTCGTAATCTTGCCAAAATGCATGCAACAACTAATGACAGCGTTTCTGATCACGAAATGAAGAAAACAATTACTTTATATCTTTAGCTGTACAAACTTGCAAGGAACAAACTAAAATTCTTTTGATAAATATGCATTTTTCCATGCTTTTTAATATGCAGAAACAATTGCTTTCTATATTTGGCTTTACTAGCTAGCAATTTATTTAAGAACACACTGAATTTCTTCTGATAACTATGAATTTTTCCATGCGTTTTTAAATATGTAATCTTATGATCGTTTCATTTTCAGTTCTCTCTCTCTCTCTCTCTCTCTCTCTCTCTCTCTCTCATATTTTCAGTTTTATAAAATATTTACTTCCTGTCGGAAAGTATTGTATGACACTGAAATTTATGAGAATGATACCTGGGTATGGCGTTTGTCCTCGCGTGACGATTTCTACCAGAAGGATACCATAAGACCATACGTCAGATTTAATTGTGTATCGACCATATAGAGCGGCCTCTGGAGCCGTCCATTTTATTGGGAATTTAGCACCTGCAAAACAAGAAGATTGTTTGTCTTCTTCACTTCAGACAGGATAGCGTTCATAACTCACATTACAATTTTATGACGTGTTGTTAATCTTGGCATTTCATATGATTAATAATCTAAAGTTAACACTTATATGATACGTTTTTATTCTTTTAAGAAAATATTTTATTGGCATTGACACAAATTTTGTAAAATTTGGTGGTTCTCTGGGCTTTTTTAATTCAAATATTCTTAATGGAAACATGAAACAATGTTTGCATGAAATGGACAATAATCAAGCTAAGAAATCTAATTAAAAAGCAGATGAAAAAAGAACCCCTGGAAACATCAGAGATAGGATAAGGTAAGGATAAGATCACTAATGTGACTGTTCATATTGTCGTTCTGTACATATTGTCGTCGGCGACAGTATGCACATTCTGTCGTCCACCGGTACATATTGTAGCTGGCTGAAAAGTTACACGTACATATTGTCGCTATCGACGTTTTTGTGCCCTACCCTCAATGCACACATAGTCGCCACACAGATATTGTTCCATAAGGACATTTTTTTGTAGTTTTGTGAATGTAATTGGAGCGTTAATCACATTGACGTGTCTCGCAGACTATTTTATTCAGCGCGATTGTGACGGTACGCATGCCGTCTTGTTCATATTGTCGCCGGCGACAATATGCACTGTACTCTTCCCTAATTACTCATATTGTCGTCCATTGGTACATGTCGCATTACAATACCTGACGATGTTTCCATATAAATATGACTAATCATTGCTCTGCTAATCTTGAGAAAAAGATTTTTAAAGAATTTTCCTATATATTTTTCTGTAAAACTTTGATTGCCCATTGTTACCCCACCATAGCATCCAAGGGGTCATGATTTAAACAAATAATCTCCAAACTTTAATCTAGACTACCTGAGGATGCTTCAGGATAAATATGACTTATCAGGAACTTGTTGTTCCCACAAAAAGATTTTAAAGATTTCTTTATATATTCCTATGAAAACTTTGATTGCCCATTGTGACACCACCCTACCCTTGGGGTCATGATTAGAACAAACTTAAATGTACACTATGTCACTATGTTTTGAAGCTTTCACATAAGTATTAACTGTCTGCTCTAGTGGTTTTGAGAGGAAAATTTTGAAAGATTTTTTCCTTACTATCCTGAGGTAAAAATTTGATCGCATCCTACCTTCGGGGGTCATGATTTGAACAAAATTGAATCTACACTTTATAATGAAGCTTTTACGTAAGCTACAACTTTTCTGGCAAAGTGATTCTTGAGAGAAGATTTTGAAATGATGTCAATAAATTTTCATCAATTCTTAATTATCTCTCCTTGAAATAAGGCGCGGCCCTTCATTTGAACAAACTGGAATCCCCTTTGTCCAAGGATGCTTTTTGGCAAGATTGGTCGAAAATGTGAAAAGTTTACAGACGAACGGACAGACAAACGCCAGACAAAGTGTGATCAGAAAAGCTCACTTAAGCTTTCAGTTCAAGTGAACTAAAATGTTCGACCCCAACCTCAATTTTATTGGTACATGCATAACGCAAAAATATCATCCAGATAATCATTACCACTGAAAATAAAATTACCATTGAATCTTTAAGTATATATAACGAGAACAAGAGGCTCATGGACACAAATGCTCACCTGAGTTACTTTGGCACTGCTGTTCTACATCAGGTGTTTTTCCCAATATAATTGTATTCCTGTTTAAAATAATGATTGCCCTTTGAGGCCCCATTACAGAGGCTATGATTTGAACAAAAATAATCATCTTCACTACCAGACGATGTTTCCACATTATTATGATTCATCATGGCATTGCTATTCTTGAGAGGAAGTAATTTAAAGATTTTTCCCAATATCCCTATTGCGACTCCATCCTACCCCTCGGAACCATAATCTGAACAATTTATAATTTACAATCCGTCAGTGAGATGTCACATAAGATTCAGCTTTTCCGGCCCAATGGTTCTTGAGAAGAAGATTTTTAAAGATTTTTCCTTTATATTTCAATGTAAAACTTTGATCCCTTATTGTGGTCCAACCCTACCCCCGGGGGCCATGATCTGTACAATTTATAATCTACACTATCCTAGGAAGCTTCATCTTCAGTGTCAGCTTTTCTGGTCCAAAGGTTCCTGAGTAGATTTTTTAAAATTTTTCTTATATATTTCAATGTAAAACCTTGATTTCTATACTAGTAATGGCCCCACCCTACCTCGGCGGCCATGTTTTGAACAATTTAGAATCTTCGCTACCTCAGAAAGCTTCCTTGTAAGTTTCAGCTTTTCTGGTTCGTTGGTTCTTGAGAAGATTTTTAAACGACCCACCCTTATTTTTACCTTTTCTTAAAAGGAGCATGGTCTTTCATTTCAAGAATTTAGAATTCTTATCCAGGGATGTTTTGTACCAAGTTTAGTGAAAACTGGCTCACTGGTTCTTGAGAAGTTGAAAATTTAAAATGTGAAAAAATTACAGACAGACATCTGGAAAGACGGATGCCGGACACCAAGTGATCAGAAAAGCTCAATTGGCTTTCAGCTCAGGGGAGCTAAAAAAAAAAAGGAAAAGGTTCGTTTTTTAGATAAATCAAAAATTCCGGTATGTTGGCATATCATACTGGTGTACACCAATCCTGGACACAATTTCTCTAACCAAAATCTTTTCTCCCTACAGTATTACGAATAATGCTAAACTAAATGAATAAATGCAACTTGTTTACTTATCTATCTGCCGTCTCTCTCTCTCTCTCTCTCTCTCTCTCTCTCTCTCTCTCTGTATGTGAGAGTGTGTGTGTGTGTGTGTGTGTGCGTTAATCTCTTTCTCTCTTTTCACGACCATAGTAAATGTTTGTCAAATCAATATATCGGCAACAAAATGTGCCAATGTTCATAGTTCATGTAAATATTGTCGTCGGCGACAATATGTACGATGGACGACAATATGTGCAGTGAGGGTAGGTATATATTGTCGTTGACGATTATATGTACAGAACGACAGTATATACCGTCACAAACCCCTTTCGACCGGTTACAACCTTCGTTAGCCCTTTGTCTTGATTGGGTAAACGGAGTAATCCACAGATTATTCAATATCAATTATTAACTAACAATTTGTATTTAAAACGTCATCCAGCATCCGACCTAACGACAGATTGTATTTTTAAACAAGGTCATTGAATTGACCATATACATATGTAATTGCAAAACGTTGACTTCAAACAAAATTGTTTATACCTATCTTATTTCTACTTACATGTATTTGTCAATAGCCCCCTTACTTTAAGAAACAGATCGTACACAGAACATGCTGTTGTGTGTTGAATCAACTGGGAGATATATGCATATGCTGGTGAAAATAGTATATTGCTGCATAAATGAGGGAAGCTGCCGATAGAAATTTTTTTAGTTTGCCCTCTCTCTAGTAAACATCCATATACAAAATAAATGTATCAGACTGCGTGGTGTCTTATATTTCGTCCGTTAAAAATAGATACTTTTATGCAGACATAGCAGATGGCCTTTAAAAAGAATTTTGAAAAATGGGAAGTCGACGATTGAAAAGCTTAAGTCACGTTTATCACAAAGCTTTATTGATAGATTACCATTAACGTCTTTTTCTAGTAAAATATCCAAATATGAAACAGATGTGTCAGACCCTGTGGTGTCTTATATTTCAAGCTCACTGGGATATATTGTGTCGACATTTGAATGGAAATAACTATTGTCAATTGATAATACGTCGTCGATATATCTAAATGTCGAGTTGAAGGCCACAGCAAGAGATTTCTTTTTCTCAAGTATAAGATTTTGAATAAATTCTGGTTCATATGAATACAAAAATAGGTCTGCTAATAACGGGACGCAATTGGTACCCATGAGAATTCCAACCGATTGTTGGAAGACCTTGTCTCCAAATCCACATAGATATTGTCAAATCAGAAACTCAAGCATCTTTTTAATATCAAATTCAGAGTACCTGTGTGTACAATCAGAATGTTTTTTAACAAAATAATTTTGCAAATGACCAATGACAAAGTAGGTAAATTTACGAGTTCCATTTTTATTGAAAAAGCAGCTGTCAATGATGTCAAAAAGCCTGGACTCATATGAACATATATATGGGAGTGAATACTGTAAATTGAAACATTAATGTATCTAAATGTTGAAATGAGATCTACAGCAAGAGACTTTTTTTTTCTTTTCATGCTGAAATACTTATTTTTGTAATAATACAATAAATTGCCATCTATACATGTAATGGGGGCTAGTTAGTATAAGTGAATGTAAATAAATTCTAATTGCTACATTTTTATTAGGAAATATATAGTTGGTACACGTTCCCTCGAAATTTTCCTTCAAAATGGTAGAAAGTAATAATCATCTAAAGCAGAGGTTCTATCAAATCTAAATATTTCACATGAACCTAATTCCACGAGAATTTAAAGTGAAACTTGAGGAAACTGACAATTTTAAAAATTTCCACCAAATTGTTTGAAGAATTCGCTTAGGTTACATGAATGACAGCAGGAAAAGATTATAAATATTACCTTTCTGAGATTTTTTTTATCACGGTGAACACATTTTTTATTAATTTTCAGGTTTATTCCAACTGCAAAGTTTTATTTTATACAGTTATGTTAAATTGTGCAGGATTAAACACAAACCTGACTTAGGCGTGTACTCATCATCCTCAATCAATCTGGCCAAACCAAAATCTGCCACCTTGGCCAAGTTGTTGTCGCCAACTAATACATTCCGTGCTGCCAAATCTCTATGCAGAAAGTGGTTTTCTTCAAGATATGCCATTCCACTGGCGACCTAAATTACAGGTAGAATATGACTTCATCTAATTGTTCTTTGTAATCATCTAGTGGGTTGTGGAACCCAAAATATATGTTTCAGTATTGTGATCTTTGTTAATTTCGGTTTTGAAAATAGTTCCTCCCATTTATCATTCAGTGAATTATTTTCGGTCCCCGTAGAATACTATACCCAAAGGGATACATTTTGCATTTGAATATAAACTCCAATACATCTGCATTTCAGATTTGAAAATAGGTATCCAATATTAGGTTGGTATTTCCTACAGGAGTATGTAGTTGACTTTGGGGAAGGGTGCATAATTGTTGGAATTGGGTAAAATAAATCAAATGGCATTTAAATGACAATATTGTTTTCAGGAATTTATCATCCTTCACAAATATGTTTTCATGAATGTTAACTTACTGCGTGCAGAAAGGTCTATTCTTCAGAAACAGTATGAACAAAAGTATAGTATTTTTCAAGAGAAGAAGACAAATTTAGACCTACAATCTACTCTACATTTTAAGTGCCCTCCTTTATTTACACACACATGTAAAAGTAAAAAAAGTTAAAGTACTAAATTCACTTCCCGGTACACGTCTAAGCACTTTCTTAAACCCACTGTTTATGAGATAACATTAACCTGTTGTAGGAAGTAAATATTACTATATCTGTCTGAAAGCATTTACTTTGAAAGGAATATTGAAGTTGTAAAACAATTCGAAACTATTAAAAAATGAAATACAAAGATCACAGGAAACGGAATTCTCATAAGGAGAATGGGGTCAGGTTTATAAGGGGACTACTCTCATCACATTCCAGTCATCTGGTTGTTTTAAGTAAAATATGTTTCTCAGCAGTTTTCAAATTTAATAAGGTGGATATAAAAAAAGAAGTTAAGGAAAACTGGCATATCAATTTATCTCACAAGAGATTATTTATATGTACTTCTGTGTTGTTTCTCTACCTTTAATAATATCCTGTTTTCTCATTTTATTCTCCATTATGGCTAATTAAGTCTAGCTTCTTATTTAGTGATCCCTTGCTTCAGGTAACAAAATTAGATTCCAATTATCTATTTCAATTTGGAGGAAAAATCAATAAAAAATAATCCCGGAGCCAAAATTTTGGTCCTATAAAGAAAAGAAGGGTGATCGATGTGCCTTTTCAAAGAGCAAAATGTGCCACTAATGGGATTTTTTCAGTGACTAACTTACTTCCGGTTGACTAACATAAGTTTTATTTAATCAAAAGAATAAGGCATGCCAAAATAAGTCAATAAATTAGTTCATGAGACTGAACTACAGATACTTCTTCCTTCACCTTGAATTCTTAAATTTTTTTATTAATATTATTATAGAGAATTAATTATGAATGATACAAAATGAGAAAAAATTCCATTTCAAATGAAACTTTTTGTACCTGTCCTTTTTTTAGGTTAAGTACTGGACCAAAGACCAAAACTTCTGCAATTTGCTTGTGATACGATAAATTATGTATATAACGTCCTGCTATATTCAATATGATGGAATCACTATTCCTTTTGTGAACAATTTAACATTTTCATTCCATTTTTACATACTTGTGCAGCAATGTCCACTAGTTGCGTAAATTTTAGTGATGCTCCTTCATCCCCACGCAAGTAATCAAGTAAACTGCCCTTGGACATCAGCTCAGTAACGATGTAAATTGGTTCCTTATCAGTACACACGGCATAAAGTCGCACTAATTTGTCGTGTTTGCATTTTTTCATGATATTGGCTTCCAAGAGGAAGGCTTCAATAGACATAGTGCCTGGCTTTAGGGTTTTCACTGCCACATCCGTCGTCTTATTCCATTTTCCTGATTAATTCCCAAAGGATAAAATAGAAAATAAATAGAAAGGCACTTTTTCTTCAAAGTTTTTGGTTCTTAGATGTGGTCAACGTTAAATATGCACTTACCTTTCCAAACTTCCCCAAACTGACCAGCTCCTAACCTCTTGGACAGTTGTAGAGATTCGCGGTCAATTTCCCATGCATCTTTGCTCAGATCTATGACTGGTTTTGACTTTGTGCAAGGTTTTTCTAGTTTTTGTCCTAACCCATCAGCAGTTTCTATGGAAACATTATTCAAAAACCTTACATTAACTCCTACTAATAAGTCTATGTAGATTAAACTAATAAAACATTATTTAAGCGCGAGAGAGGGTTGGGTGGAATTGACATGATGTCCAGTGGAAGGGAAGAAAATGATTTTTTTTTAATCATCAGGATAAAGAGAATTAAATATATTTTGGCGGTTTTATATACACTACCCATATAAATAAATTTAGTACTAGAATATAAAGCTTTTATACATAATTATAATAGTTGTTTTATTTAGACATTACTTATATTTTAGCTACTTTGGAGCCGTGTGAGACACCGCCACCTTACATATACCATTCATTGAAGCAATTGTGAATAAATGTTAACAAAGTCCTTAATTCATTGGAGAGTATGTTGTATTGAGATACATAGGGAAGTTGATTTTATAAGATGATAAGGAACAAGAAGTACCAGAATAGTGTTTGATTAACTCCTGGAGATTTGGCAACGTCCTCCGTGGAGTTATAAAGAACCCTTTATTGTCATCTAATGGCTTGATCTTGTAATGTTTCACCACATCGCCCTTGCCTTCCTGAAAACTTCGGACACATAACACAAAATTTCCTGAAAAGGAATACATTAATTTTACATTTGTCAAATGTATTTTCTATAAACAAAAATCATAATTTATCTAAGGAATATACTATTGAATAGCCAAGTGTACAATTCGCATTAATACCACAATCTACATATTAACAGACCTGGTGCAGTTTCGCTCTCTCTAATGAGGTATGACCCTAGCCCGTTTTCGGTACTAAGTAATATTCTTTCCGATTCCTTTCTGGAAATCTTTCCTATATACCATCTAAAATAAAAGTCAAATAATAGATTATCTTCTTTTCCAAAACCTGAGTTTTTCTTTATATTAAATACCGGGTATGTATAATCCTTTAAAAAGTTATTATTAAAAAATACTAGAAAAATTATTTGATGTTTTATCCCAACATCCTTTGCTGCATGGCTTATTTACACATATTACTGGTATAAAAATGAAATATATACAATCAGATTGATTTCGGGTTTGTATAACAAAAGAATAAACCATAAAAATAACTGGGTGAGCTACACTGGTCATAAATAGGACAAATAATAAATTTATCACGACGAAGATGATGTAAGAGTACATAGTGGGATGAAAACCACTTACTCGTAGGTTTCTAATGTGTCTTCTTTGGCAACATAATTAGACGGAACATATCCCTCGTTTCTACCTGACCCACTCTGAGATCTTCGTGCATACCACCAGTCAGGATTACTGAAATGACGCAGAGCAGGCGATAACTATATCATATGATGACAGCAATGAAACTTCACGAGTCACTTAATTGAACGATAATGTTGGAAATTAATTGTTATACTTCGATTTTCGATTTTAAGGGTAAAAGGTTTTTCTCGTTTTAGCAATTTTATGTATAGTTCTTATTTTGTTCAGTTTTAATGACATTGAAGCTTTACATTATTTTCCTTGAAACTTAGTAGTCCTGGCGTTCTAGTGATTTCAAGGACACTGGTACCCAAAGAAAGGGTTCGTGAAAATTTGATTTTCAAAACAATAAGTATAATTTTACTCAACATTATCATGTAATTTTAGCTGCTCTCTATAAGAAACAAATTGCATTTACCCAATGGATATCTTTATTATTACCGAAAGACATTAAAATATTTCTTATTATCGAAAAACGATAATTTTGGACAGAAAAAAGGGATTATGTCAAACACTCTAAAGGTTTTGGAAATTCTTTGCTACTGTGAACAGGTTAGCATGGCAATATGTTTATTATGTGCTTGCGCTGCAGAGAAAAATATAATTGTTTAAAATTTTTGTTTGAAGAAAAAAAAATGATCTGGAACTTACATTTTTCCTAAATAATTTTTTAATAAGCTGATAGAAAGATCAAGTTTTTGTTTGTTTTGGTTTAAATTACAGTTAGGAAGTCTATTACTTAAAGTTTCAACAATATACATGTATGTTACAAACAATTGTACAAAATGCTTATGTTCGTAAAAGTCGGTTTGCGCTTAATCGGAAATAAACAAAAGTAAGAGTTTTTAGCAGAATCTTTCTTTTTCCCAGTTCAAATTTGACAGAATGGGGCGTTGTGATTCCTATTTAAGAATTTACCCCACCCCATTTATTTGTCTGGGTCCAAATATAAAAACAAGTTTTAACAGTTATTAGTTAAACAAATCCTATACCAATGCGCAAATTGCTTTATAATCTACCCAACCAAAGTGTGAATTACAAAAGGGTATTCCTTGTCATAAATAGCATTTTGGTTTTTTGTTTGTTTGTATGTTGTTTAACGTCCCTCTCGAGAATTTTTCACTCATATGGAGACACCACCACTTGCCGGTGGAGAGCTGCAAATTTTGTCCTATACTCGGCACTTACGGCCATTGAGCAGTGAGGGATCTTTTTCGTGCCAGCACCTACTGCGACACGGGATCTCGGTTTATAAGGTCTCATCCGAAGGACCGGTCTCCACGTCCCACAGTGGGATCTGAACCCGCGACGTAAGGATCAACTCCTTACTCCGCGACTCTAGAGCCGACGCTCTAACCACTGCGCCACCCGGGCGACTAGCATTTTGGTTATTTGTTAAAAACGTTGGGCATTTTTGTTTTGGAAATTCCCTCTGTGATTTTGAAGAAAAAAAATGTTTTAACACAGAGGATGAAATTTTCATCAATTGCTAAAGGAAAGAAGTTTGAGTTCTCTTCGAACGTATCCATATAGAAAGGGCACATGCAATTTAATTTACTACTATTAGTATGAAAGCAATGGCCCAATAATTGACATGAAAGATGGAAGTCAAAATGCAACCCGACAATAGTTTATAAATGTATTTGCAAATAGTTGTAAATAGTGTACTCATAACGACTGTAGAATTTTCTAAATACTGATTTAAAGATAACAAGATTTTTTCTCTGTTTTGGCAAGCACTTTTCAAATAAACCTTCTCATTTTTTAATTAATCAACCGTAATTAGAACTAACATCTAAACCGGATCGAAGAAACAAAATTTTCAAATGTCTATATATATGTTTACATTTATAGTGTTCTCAGAAATTACTGAGATTTTTTTTTTTTCAAAATATAATAATAAATATTTTTTATAGTTTGAAGTCGGTTTTTTAATTAATCAAATGACAATACCTGCAACCTTCTTATTTTATATGTACTTTTCATGAATAACTTATGATTTTCTTTGTATACTTCCGTTCATTTACTAATGTTCAAAATGAGTGTCTTTGAAAAAAGAAAGCCTATTGTAGACGTTTATAATTAAAAAAAAATGCAAAACTAGAAATACTTCCGAAACACTGAATATTCCACTGTCTATAATTGCTTCAAAATATATTATAAATAAATATTGGGACAAAATATTGTAAAATGAAAAGGAATTCGGCAGAGGGAAAGAGCTGGTAGGGCTAAGAATGAAACCCCGATTTTCTACATTTAGTGTTATTCTTACTGAGAAAATATCCAAGCCTCCTTTGATCTGTGAATTTTAGTTTACTATGCCTACAAACTATTTTCCTTAACTGAATTCCTCTTCTTTTTTTCATATTTTGTTCCACGAAGCACAAAGTAGACGGTGAAATACTCGGTGTCTCAGAAATAACACCAGATTTAACAATTCCTTACTTTAGGAATGACTCTAATTCTTGGCCAAATTATTCGAGTATAACCTGGTTTGGGTCAGTTTACGCTTTATAATCCGCGAAGCGGATTATAAAACAGCGTAAACTGACCCAAACCAGGTTATACTCGAATAATTTGGCCAAGAATTAGAGTCATTCCTTATAATTTAATTTTAAAATCATTAAATAACTATGGGTGTAAAATTTCGTTGCTTTTTATTAACTAGTTCAAATTTGCCGCTCAATAATACAACCTTAGTAACGGAAGTAACGGAAGTGATGGGAAGCGAGGGGAGGTAAAAACTGATACAGAGGCCTAGCAGCCTTGCTGTTTGTTTACATGTGGTAAGATCGAATTATTGTTTGAAGTTAAAGGTACATTTATCAAATCTGGAATTTTCCATGAATCCCGAGGACTGGAAATGAGAGGATTGTATGGATACAGATGATTCAGCTCGTTGTCAGGGGTGTGTGTCCCCATACCAAACCAGGTTATACAGAAATAATTTGCGTAGCTTTTTGGATATTAACCAATCAGGGGCTAGAATACAAACAAAATTAAATTATTTATACATAACCTAAATAGGCTTTCTATTTTCAAAATCAGTTTTTTTAACATCAGAAGACAACAGGAAGTGTATCAAATAAATGGGAGGCTTCCCAAGAAAAATGCATGTAACATTAGAAAGTACAGGGTATTGTCATAAAATAAAAAAGTAACTTTAAATTATATTGTTTATGTTATTAATCCAACATTTTAGGTAAATATATCAAAAACAATCCTCATTTATTTCTGGGAACACTATTATATTGTGTAGTATTTTTGTTTTTAATATTTCTTTATATCTAGCAGTAGTTTTGTGGAGTTCATGGTTGCAAACATTCATTAAAAGGATTTACATACATGTAAGTTTTGTAAAGACAACAGTATTATACATTTTATTGTAACACTCACACACTCCAAAAATATTGATGGTTAACATTATTTCGAAACAAAAGTCTTAAAAGATAGTTTCATGTTTAAAAAGTATTAATTCTGAATTCTCCCACCTGTAATAATTTTATTTTTTCAAAGTTCCCATATAACTTCGAAAAAAAAAATTAAAGTAAACCTGCAAATTTGGTATTATAACCTAAAATGTATGATATAGGAATAATTATTGAAAGTGAACATCTGACATTTATCATGCACCATGTGCCTGATACCCCAACAAAGTGCCTAAAATTGATGAAAAATTCTTTAAAATGATGATATTCAGGAAATTAATTTTTTGAAACCTTCCAAGAACCTTTTTTACATGCTCTCAGTTATAATCAATTCATACTGTAAAAAACTGCTCAAATTAAAATGACTTCACAATATTTTCTCTCACATAGAAAACGATACAATATTTGGGTTTGAATACCCTTTTTTGGGAGGGGGTGTCAGTCTTACCTATCATCTAATAGGATCAGTATGTCGCCTTTTTTGAAGGGTAAATCTTCCTCGGCTCTAGCGTCATAATCATATAACGCTCTGAGTGTGCCCTTTTCTGCAGCTGTAAAAAAAATTGAAGAACACACATTCAAAGCAAATTAAAAAAACACGTGCTTCAATTTAAGATAATGACAACAGCGGACACGGCTGCATTTAATTAAAAAAAAAACAGATTTCCATAATGTTCCAACAATGGTATTTATATATCTAATACTAATGATACAATTACATTTTGGATAACATTTTCTAAAAAAAAAAAGTAATTTCTAGGCAGGAAAAGAAATAGATACATGTATGTCCGTAAATAAAATATCAATATCCATCAAAATATCCAAATAACTGTTATAATTATGATGTTTACAGTAGTTGAGAGACATTTGATAATTGGTAGTTTTAGTATTACCATTTCATTATTTTGTGTCTTAATCAAGTCCACGAGTTTCTACATCCTCTATTCAACAAGGAGCATTAACTCAGAATACGAATCATAAAAGGAAGTGAAATTCAGAAGTATTCCCAAGGACAACTTAAAAAAACTCACAGACAGGAGAACTCCCCAAAACTACTGTCGCTGAAGCTTTCGAACTCATCACAAGCATTACACATATATCTCATTGGTACATAGTGTAGAAAGAGGGGTGACATCATAGATAGGAAATTAATTTTTTTTAACTACTGAATGTACATTTGTATAAGGAAGGATATAAAAAATGTAATGAATTATGGAACCATGTAAACACATGTTGTTTTTTCATGGTGGTCAAAAATATTCTACTTACAGTCCCTCATTCCTGTTTTAATTAAAGATTTTATAAAATCTGTAATGCGTCTTGATACCTTAAATGATCATTTCTACTTGCAGACTGTCAACGGATTGTTCGAAATGTAATGAAATGGTAGATGTCTTGATGATTACAGGAGAAATACACATTGTTCAATTGAACACTAATAATCATTTCATGAAAATGTTTTTACAAAGCTTTAAATTGGGTGCCATTCTTACAATATCTATTATGCTACTATGATAAGATTTTTATCATTTTATCATTGTAATTTACTTTCGTTTTTTAATGTTATTTAATATCCATGGTTGCAATACTATATATATTTGGTCGATCACAGGTATTTAAGTTGTTCTACTTCCTGGTCACTTGCCAATCTAGGCCATACCGAGCTACATATAGATAAAATGTGAAAACTACAGTCCTTAAAGGGAATGAAAATCATCTTCACTTTATTTTTTTCATTTTCAACCCTCCGGGTTATTAAGCTCTCGGTTATTAATTATGAAAAAAAAAATTGAAATGATCAAGAGACGCATACATGTTTATTTCAATATCATCTCATTAAAGTGGTGGATCCAGATTTATCTAGACATGAAATCAGATGATCAGATGATGACTCAAATGATAGTTCAGCAATGAGTTAAAGGATGAGGCATCAGTGAAATGTACCTTGAGCAGCAGGCTCTGGTTCGGGGGCAGCAGGGTTATCAACACCATTAGGCTTCACCTCCCCATCTCCACTTATAGTCGTGAAGTTATCTGTTGGCTTTGGTTTTGATTGGAAACATCCCATGTCGACACTGTATAAATACAAACTTTTATTGAAGACCAAACTTTAAACAATTGTTCCGCATCGGTACTCTAAAGTAAGTTTTCAAGGTAAATGCTTTGATTAATTATGTGTAAATTTTACTTACTTGAGTTTACAATTGAGAAGTAAATCAGAAGTCACTTTTTCATGAAGGTTAAGTCCGGCACACAATCACTTGTACATTTTACTTCCGTGTTTGAATAAAATCACCCTTTTTTTCTACATAGATGATCGAGGCGTCATTCGATCGACAGGGTTTTAATACTGTTCTTTTGTCGGGGCTATATTATCTTTACATTTTAACTTCCGCAATAGGACTATACTGTATATCACAACATATGAAGTGGTCGACACACTGTTACAAATAAGGGGTCACAATTAAGAGCTAAATTTAAGTGAAATAAATGGTTGCATATACAGTTGTATAAATATTATTACTTTTGTTCCTTGTTTAATAACAATCCCTAAACGTACACAACCAAGATAATTAGTTCTCAAAATTGTAATTTCTGGCAGATTTTAATTACCATAAAATGGATTACGACTAGATTTGACAAAATTGCCTTTAGTGTACTATGGCAAAAAAATTGTCAGTTAACCCGAACCCCAAACCTCCCAATTAAAACATCCAAATTTAGGTACAGGAGTGCTGCTTGAATATTTTTATTTAAAAATACATGCATAAATAAAAATAAACTAAAAATCCTACCAATTCATATGAGTAGATCAATTAAAGTATATGAATGCAAATATGTATGCAAATAATTGTTCTACATTTTCATATACTGTAATATATAAATAGTTCACGTATATTTTCACACTCAATGCTTGTATTTATATATGCGATCTTACAGAATTTCACAATACTTGTAAGACTTAAACATGTTCCAGCTGCCAGTCTGCATACATTACATAAGTGACTATCCCCATCCCAACCTCAGGAGCCCTCAAAAACAGAATGATTATTTTATTTGGATATAATCATATATATCTTAAAAGGGGGGATTGCATGTACCGTCATCAAAATAGTTTCTAAAAATACTTACAATATCAAGAAGCATTAAATTTACTTAACACTTTTTAACGTTTTGATTTATTACGTCAATTTTATGATTTTTTTTTTTCATTCTTGTTTAAGAAGATGGGTGAACATGTCGAGCGAAAAGCCTATAAAGTGACAAACATGAAGGTAAAAAATAAAATCTCAATTATATCAAAATTTTCCTTGATATTTCATCTAACAATAAAATATACTTTATGTAAAATCTCAACAATTGGCAAAAATCTCACGAAGAGTGAAATTCTTTGCTTATGAAATATCCATCTTCGCTAGCCAAGGGTGACGATCCGCTCCTCTCCTCTTTGAAAAGAGGAGAGGAGCGGATCGTCACCCTTGGCTAGCGAAGATGATGAAATATCATACACACACTAAAGAGGGCAAAAAGAGTCATTTTCTTATATTATAACACTATTTTTCGATATGAAAGGGTCTTCGCTCCATTTTTTTTTGAAAGTCAATCCTCAAAGTTTGCATAAATATAAACATTTTTGGTTACCAAAAATATAGAGCAAAGACCCACTATACCTTAAAAATATACTTTTATGACATAACATTCGCATCTTTTCGAGAAATACTTAAGTCCATTAAGTCAAGGGTCATCTTACAAACATGATTTAAATGCCACTGTTCATCAGGACTTGTGTAGTCTAGTGGTTAGCGTGCTAGTCTCGAAATAAAAGATAAAAAAAGCGTGCTAGTCTCGAAAGAAAATGATAGGCAGGATTTTTATTGCTAGGGGTTCGAACCCAACGAATACCTCATTATTTTTTAACAAAAGAATAAATTTTGCTGAGAAATTGTTCCTCAGAAAAGTTTCGTTTATCATAATTTTATAAATTTCAATAATGAGAACTTAACTCTAAATACTAAATTCACAAATTGAACATGATTCTCATATATCTGAAGCTATAGGCTTTCTGCACGCTATGTTCGCCCATCTCCTTTGCCTCATATAAACTCTGAAGGTTTTCGTGATATCAAATTGACTATTTAAATTTGCTATCGCTTTAGCAAATGTCATCTACCAATTATCTATGGGTTATTGTTTATTTACAAGATATCATGATAGCTTGAGGAAAAAAAGAACTGCCAAAGAGTGGCAACTCTATTTTTTGTGAAATAAAGCTCTGATACAACTATAACAGAGTTTAAAATGGACTAAAAAATATCAAATTAGATAAAATATTAAAGACAAAAAGAATCAAAAAGTCCATGGGCTGTAATACTATCCTGAGTCGTAAATAAAGCTGTCCATAAATAAAACCCCTTATTGAAACAATGAACTAAAAGCCCAATGGCATGATTTCAAAAACGCTTACATTGAAGTTTGAGGTTGTTGGCTTGATGTTCTTACAGACGCAAAGAGGATTTCTTTAAAACTTGGAATTATGGATCTTTTGTCTTTAAAAAGCCTTCCTGGGATTGAATGCATATTAATATTCTTGACTTGGGGTGGGGATGGGGGACCGTTCTTCAACCTTTTAAAATACGTTTGTATATTTCTATGTAACATGTTTATGCCATTTTGTTCATGAGAAGATTTTTTCATCGTAAAATCCTATTAAAAATTTTGTCACCATGTTGTTGCCCTACCGTAGCCCTAGGAGGCTATGATTTAAAAGATAAATCTACACCACATGAGGATGTGACTCTCCTGTTCTTGGCAAGAATTTTACATATACGCATGTATTTACTTCCTAAAATGGCCCAAACCTAGACCCAGCGTTAAAACATTGAACAAAGTTGAATCCACTTTTAATGAGGATGTTTGCATCTTTTAAAATACTTTTATTAAGAGAGTACACTCCGCATTTGGATTTCAAAGTGACAGGATTATTATCTTTCAAAAATTGTGTTTAATGTTTATATTAAAAGATAGAATGTCTTTTCGAAGGAGTTTTCTTGCATAGGAACTACAATTTCTTGCAAAAGAATTTCAAACAAGAAATGCAAACAAATTCTTTAAAAATAAAAAAAAAGTATCCCCATGCTTTTGTTTAAGATATAGAAAATAGAAGGTATAGCAATAATATTCATGAAAAAAAATTAAAATGTTATTACTCCGCCGCTGAATTTTTTTAAACATGCTTTATTCATGTTAAGTTTTCTATTTTTATGCGCAAAGAGATTACGATTCATATTTTAGACTTCAACGATTATTTTCTTTTTCTGACCAAAACTTAAACACTATCCTTAAGAATTTATTGCGCTCCTGGTTTTATATCTCTATGAAGCAGAATTTATTCAAAAAACCGTCTACATGAGAAGAAGAAAACACTTGCTGTGGCCTTTAACTCGACATTCGGATACCGGTATTTTGACGACGTTTTACCAATTAACAATAGTTATTTCCATTCATATGTCTACTCAATATATCCCAATGAACTCGATATAAAAGTCACCTCAGAGTCTGTTATATCTCCGTATTTGGATATTATACTGACTATAGTCGATAAAAACCAACTAACAACTAAATTGTATGAGAAAAGAGATGACCTCAGCTTTTCCTTTGTCAACTTTCCTTATCTACGTAATTATATTCCGCTATCACTTGGTGTTTATGGTGTTTATGTCTCCCAACTTATTCGATACCTACGAGCATGCTCCGAGTACGATCAATTTTGTCATTGAAGTACTGCTACTTTAACGACTTTCTACACAAAAAATTGAGGCACTTTAGCAGGCATTTGTGCAAGATACCAGAAGGTGGTGTTTCTTATATAATCTTATTTGAAATTACTTGAATTGTCAATATCACAATTTTTATTTACTTGTTTTCTTAGACATTTTAAAAACAGTTTAGAAATTACAAAATAATGTTAATATTATGAATATTTCTTATATATTACAAGGAAAAACAAAACAGAAATTTGGGGAACGTGTCGTCAGACCTTAACTATAGTGAAAACTTTGGAACTTTGATTAACTATAGTAAAAACTTTTGAACTTTGATTTAATACACAGGCACTTGGGGCATGGACCCATTTTTTTTCTTTTTAAATCTGGGGTCGAGTTACCTTTTTCCTATTTTTGTATTCTAATATGCACTGTATGTTATCAATAATGTAACTCTTTTGTCTCTATAAGCTGTTTTTAAATATATCGTTTTCGACTGATACATAAAAAGAGAGAATGCTTTCAACTCTTTTCTCTCAGAACATTAGATCATACTAATAGTATGTTGATGTTTTAACTCACTTAAGCAAGCTGATCCGTATATTGATGAACATCTTAGTCTAAATATATATTCAGAGGGCTCTAAAATTTAGGCGCCAGTTGGCTCCTATTAAACTAATTTAGTCATCAATGCTTTTTAGTCGCCAGACATATTTTTCTTAGGTGCCAAATTTAAAAGCTGATATTAGTCAATATAGAGAACAATGGGGGTAGTCACCGGCGGTACCCCTTCTACTTTTGAAAGTGGAGGGTCAAAAGTATCTTTGTGTCCCCCCCCCCAAAAAAAAAAACATTTATGTTCTATTTAGTATAAAATATTACAGCTTAAATGTTCTTGAAAAAGTCTGATTCAAAAATCATCAAAAGGCTTTCAAGAAATCTCCATGACATGGCAAAAAGTGTTGTATTTTAGAAATATTTGAATTCTTCCCTCTGAAATTCTTTTGTAAATCTTTGCCCCCCCCCCCCCCCGATGAGTTGCACTGCTTCATCTTAACATTTTTGAACATATATACCTACATGTTGCCCATACTAGCTATTTGCAGACTCAGACTTTCAACAATTTCACAGGGGGATGATTGCACATGATTTTAAAAATGTTTCCTGTTCTGGACGTAAAAGATGTTTGCAATAGTAACATATTCCTATTACGGCCAACTCCATCCTCGTGAAGAATTTTTAAGAAACCTTAATCAAGGTTTATCAGCTAGTGACTCCCTTTTCATATCATTTGTAGAAATGCATTGTATTTATGTAAGACTGAATTCCCATCATTCAACGATACTCAGTAACTTCATGGATCATCATTAGAAATTGAAAAACTATGACAAACAGTGATTTCAACTCATACCCACTACATAGGGATTTGTTCGCTGTTATCTACTTCTGAAGCTGTACAATTTTTATCGAAACATGAGTCACTTTTATTACAACTGATTTAATTTCATTTTAACGTCTGTCATCAAATATACAAGAACAGTATATTTTTTATACACGATATATAAATGAATACACATAATCACAATGTTAAATACATTTATTTTTCCTTCATGACAATACAATAATATGCCTCAAACGAAGAAACGGGTCCGTAAGAAGCAATTTCATTTGGACGGGGGAAGGGGGTACAACCTTACGCTCATCCTGATTGTGAGGTGCATGATAGTAAATTAGTTTTGTGTCCTAGTAAATAATTCATATATGTACTGGCCAAATTGCTGGGGGGGGGGGGGGACGCTCTATCCTTGGATCCTATGGGTTTGATTTTTTCATTTGTTTATGTTTTCTTACAAACAAAAAGCAGGCTGTTCCTTAAGTCTGTAGAAATTTTCGAGAAAACATTTTAATTCTCTCAATTTTCAATTTCATTAGAACATTAGATCATACTAATATCCGTATATTGATGAACATCTTAGTCTAAATATATATTCAGAGGGCTCTAAAATTTAGGCGCCAGTTGGCTCCTATTTAAACAAATTTAGTCATCAATGCTTTTTAGTCGCCAGACATATTTTTCTTAGGTGCCAAATTTAAAAGCTGATATTAGTCAATATAGAGAACCTTGGGGTAGTCATCGGCAGTACCCCTTCCATTTTGAAAATGAAGGGACACGAATATCTTTGTGCCCCCCCCCCCCAATCCCATTGATGTTTTTAATATAAAATATTACAGCTTAAATGTTCTTGAAAAAGTCCGACTCAAATATCTTCAAAAGTCTTTCAAGAAATCTCCACGACATGGCAAAAAAGTGTTGTATTTTAGAAATATTTGAATTCTTCCCTCAGAAATTCTTATGTAAATCTTTGCATCCCTGTTGTGTTACACTGCTTCATCTTAACATTTTTGAAATTTATACCTACATGTTGCCCATACTAGCTATTTGAGGACTCGAACAACGATTTCACAGGGAGGATGATTGCACATCATTTTAAAAATGTTTCCTGTTCTGGAGGCAGACATTTAAAGATGTTTGCAATACTAACATATTCCTATCAGGGCCAACTTCATCCTCTAAAATTCAGGCGCCAGCTGGCTCCTATTTAAACAAATTTAGTCCATCGATGCTTTTTAGTCGCCAGACATATTTTTCTTAGGTGCCAAATTTAGAAGCTGATATTAGTCAATATAGAGAACAATGGGGGTAGTCACCGGCGGTACCCCTTCCACTTTTGAAAGTTGAGGGACAAGAGTATCTTTGTGCCCCCCCCCAAAAAAAATTATGTTCTATTTAATATAAAATATTACAGCTTAAATGTTTTTGAAAAAGTCTGATTCAAAAATCATCAAAAGGCTTTCAAGAAATCTCCATGACATGGCAAAAAGTGTTGTATTTTAGAAATATTTGAATTCTTCCCTCTGAAATTCTTTTGTAAATCTTTGCACCCCTGATGAGTTGCACTGCTTCATATTAACTTTTTTGAACATTTATACATACATGTTGCCCATACTAGCTATTTGCAGACTCAGACTTTTAACGATTTCACAGGGGGGTGATTGCACATGATTTTAAAAATGTTTCCTGTTCTGGATGTAAAAGATGTTTGCAATAGTAACATATTCCTATTACGGCCAACTCCATCCTCACGAAAGATTTTAAAGAAACCTTAATCAAGGTTTATCAGCGACTCCCTTTTCAGTTTTCATATCATTTGTAGAAATACATTGTATTTATGTAAGACTGAATTCCCTTCATTCAACGATACTCGGTATCTTAATGGATCATCATCAGAAGTTGAAAAACTAAAAGACATAGCGAAAACGCTTGACAAACTTTTATCCCCAAAACTCTCACGAATTTTTCGTTTAGTTGATCTAGAAATTAAAATCAATCGCTTCATGTTTCGTTTAGAATTCCACGTTAACAACAGAAGTATCAGTCACACAGTCATTTTATTCTTTAAACGCTTCTGAAGAAATTACATGAGTAAGTTTTCCAGTATATAATGGCCTTCCTCTGAGGCAACGTTTTTAGGTGATTTACCTCCGCTATCTTTCAAAGAACGGTCAGTTCCTCTCTGTAACAAATATTTACTTATTTCAGTGTGGCCCTTTTTAGCTGCTATATGCAAAGGTGTTGTGTTCCTTTTTTTCTCGTATTTTTCATTCACGTTGGCCCCATTTTCAACTAGAATTTCAACCAAATTGACGAAGTCTCTATTGACTGCCTGATAAAGGGGAGTGAGTTTCTTATTGTCTGTCAAGTTCACTTCTGCTTTATGTGCTATTAGAAGTTCTACAATGTCTAAAAATCCTTTTTCCGTTGCCTTATACAATGCCGATCTACCCGTTTTATCTTTCAAATTAATATTTGCTGGTTTTCTGGCCTGCAATACACATTCAACAAAACTTTTATCGCCCGAAAGAACTGCATAATGAAGAAGTGAAGCTCCATTTTTGTCCATGAAATTCACGTCTAATCCATATTTGACCAACTGTTGCATAATATCAGTACATTTTTGCTCACGATTAAACAATGAGTATATCGGAGATCTACGTTGAGAGTCCCAGAGGTCTGGTTTGGCACCTTCTTTAAGTAGTGCCAGGGTTGACTTGTAATAATCTAGGTCATCTTTATTTTCATCCACCCTTGCTTTCAGTGAAAGTGCATGTTCCCGTTCTAATGCATAATAAATAGGTGACTTGCCATCTATATCCTTCTCATTAATATCTAATCCTTTTTGTTTCAACTTTTCTATTATAGGTAATGCTTCATCACCTTTTGATGCCGAAATATGCAACAACGTTCTTTGTTTTTCATCTTTGATTTTGAGATTCGCACCTCCATTTACCAAGAGAAGGCAAATTTCGTATTTTTGAAAGCACAGTGATCTGTATAAGAGCGAGGTTTCTGTTGTATCTGTTGAAAAGAACACCTCTGCCTTTTGATCTATTAGGAACTGAACTATTGAAGGAGTATTTGCATGACAGGCAGCAGCCAAGGGCGTAAATTCTCTGTGTGGATTATACTTTTCTTCAATACTCTTTGAAACGCAAGACCGATTGATATTGTCCTTATTTTTTATATTTGTAAACACAATTTCTACCATATCTCGGTCACGACTAAAACAAGCTAAAACAAGAAGAAGGCTTTGTTCTTCATCTTCTCCAAACATTTTAGAGGTATTCTCGTTGTTTTTGGCAACCCTAGAAATTAAATATCGAAGAAGAAATGTTCGTGCGTTTGCAACGATCCAGCGCAAAGGTCTGATGTCATAAGAATAATCAGATTCTTTCTTGTAGATTTTATTCCATAATAATTCATTTCGATACCACTCTGCAGTACCAGATTCTAGCCGAATAGATTTTGGGAAATCCTGAGAATTTTCTGTACTTTCTTGACAATCTCGCGTATCCAAGAACGTTCTGTAAATATCAGTATATTTTTCAGCATCAAGGAAAGCTGAAAATTCTCGTTGAAAGGATTGGGATTCCCAACAGCTGTGTGTAAAAATACTGAGATGTAACTGTTCGATATCCTTAAGTATTCTTTTTGCAAGCAATGAAATGTTTTTTTCATGACTGTTAGGTTGAAGTACAATACAAGCATTGTGTGATTTTTTTTCATCGTCTATTTTTAAGAATTTCAATATAAAGCCTACACTCATGTACTCTAGTATATGTTCGGGATAAGTATATCCAAAATGTATGGCAAGACTTTCCGACATGAAATCATGAATAAATACAAAATTAGATTCCGAAATTTTAATGTAAGTTCCAATAGCGTTCGCAAGTTTTCTTCCAATGTCTTTCATTGACCATTCACAATCCAAACACTTAACAAGTACCTCCGTTCCTAGTAAGCATGTTTCATTTGTATTATTTTCATTTGTAGGGATTTTCCCTTTATTAAGCATACAGAGGACCAATGCAAAATACATTATAGGATCCTGATGCTTCATATTTTCAAATTCCAACTGAAGACATTCAAACGGTTTTGCAAAGAACTCGAAAATATCCTGATCCTTGCGCTTTGCATAAAGTCTACAAAGAAGCGGAAACAATGTGTCTGGACACGAACGAATGGGGGAATAATCCAATTCACCACAGTGTTTCTTGAATATGTTTTCCTTGCTTTTTTCTGTAAATTTATTTTTTCTACTTTCAATGTCCAACACAAATGATTCGATTTTTGGCATGCTTTCTTTGGTCTCCTCATAAATCATTCTTCTGCATGTCATCAAAAGTTTTTTATTTGTTTGTTTTTTAACAAACAAGATTTCATTGTTGCAGAGGGCAAAGAGAGATGAAAGCTCTCTCTTCCTTAAAAGATGAATGCCAATTGGATCATCAAAAATATACATTTGTAGGTCCTTTGACTGCTCGTTAGCTTTATATATGCTATGGAGTTCTTCAAACGTAGGTACCACAAATATTTCCCAACTCTTTAATTCTTTTCCAGTTTCCTCTCGCTTTTGGTTATGCCATTTCAGGGCAATATGACGAACAAGAGAAGTCTTACCAAGACCGGGTCCTCCAACAACCATGATAATGTTATTCTTTAAGAGTCGTTCCTCCAGTTCTTCAACAGCGCCAATTCCATCGTAAAATAGCACGTCATCCAACTGCCACTCTTTTAGAAAATCTAAAGCAACAATATCAATTATGTTCCTTTTATTATGTCTTTACTAATTTTTTAATATTATAAAAATAATTCAATGTTTGTTTAATCCTAACAGATTATTAATGATACAAGATCAACCTTTGATATTACCCAAAGCCTTTTATTGTCATTTACTCAGAAAAGGTTTTTTTTAATTGAACAATAAAATACATGTAATAATTTTAAGGATATAAGAACTTGTTTGATTACTGACCAGTATCTTACTAGAGACTCTAAAAGAAGCACAAGAATTGCCATATGTAAATTTTGGAATTAGCAAGGTACACTAAATACAAAGGTAACAATCATATACATGTAAGATATTCTTCAGTTTGACAAAACATTGTAGAGGACTTATCAGACAATAAATGAGACTTCCTATAACAACTAAAAAAGGATTTATTTTACCATTTGCATTCAAACGAACAATATCACTTACCGCTTTGAATATGAATTTCTTCTCCTTGTCCACCTACAATTTATTTTTTTTTAAATTAAGCAAAAAGTTCTTGTAATTACTAAAACTAAGCAAGCAAAGTGGTGTCAAATATGGCTCGTGTGTGTGTGAGGGAGGGAAACATACGCATCATGACGAAAACCTAGAGCAAAAATCTTGATGAGTTCTTGTATGAAAACATACTTGTATTAAAAATAGAGATTTAATTTCGGCTATTTAATTGATAATAATAATAATAATAATAATAATAATAATAATAATTTTAAGAAGGTGACTCGGTTTAAAATTGTGTAAACACTTCTCTTCCATGAAGCCCTCTAAATAAATCACACATCACACATTTATACATAATACATAGCAAACATTCTAGAATAGCAATATAAACACACTAAACAAAATAAATAATACCAGCCATACATTTCACATACAGGATTTAGTTATTAAAAATTAGTTGATCGTCCGTCTAGAATTAATTTCATGTTTTGAGTTTAAATTTTCGGAGTGTTAGAGGCATTTTTATATCTTAAGTTAAAAAAACAAAAACAAAAAACAAACAAACAAACAAACAAACAAAAAACAAATGAAAGAATTTTTAATAATTTTTGTTTTTGTGGTTTGGGACACATAAGTCAGAATTAGATTCAGATTTAAAAGTAAATGCCTTAGGAAGTAAAAATGTATAGCACCATGTTTTACGTGTTGTGAAAAAAAAAATAAATGTTAATGATGAAGTAGCAATAGGTTTCTTTAAAATTAAATGTAAAATAAACAGTAAATACATGTACCTATGCTCACTAAGGCTTCGCCTTCTTCTTGAAATTGGTTTTCAACATCACTAAAACCACGAAATGTATTCCACGTTTGAACTGAAAATGTCATCAATGAATTCTTTCATTTCCTTGCTTTATCAAAATCTTCAGTTTTATAATTTACAGCATAAAAAATCTCTTCCTTTCAAATTCAATAATTTGTACTTACGTATCTTTTGTCTTTTGCACCAACAGGTCAAAACAGTGACAACACCGATTAAAACAAAAACCACTGGCAATGCAATCTTGTACGCATCATCTCCACTAGCTGCTGTTGGTTCCATGTTTGGATTTGTAAACTGGTCCTCTGGAGGACATGATGGATCAAATTTATAGCACTGGTATTGTGGATTTATCAGGGAACACGCTGGATCTGGAAATAATCACATGTGTGCACCACGATTTCAACGTTACATTTCTTTTCTCAAGAAACTCTCGTGTTTTTTTTGTTTTTTTTGTTTTTTTTTTTTTTTTGTTTTGTTTTGTTTTGTTTTGTTTTTTTGTTTTGTTTTGTTTTGTTTTTTTTTGGATGCATTTATTATATATGTTAGCTTTCAATCTCTTAAAAACATATTGCCATGAGCAAGAAATACGTAATTTAGCTATATAATATGATCGAATGTATTACAAATTACTTGGGACGAGGTGGTATATACATGTATTTATTTTATGATAGAAATAAACATTTAAAATGTGAACAAAGAACCCGTTGGGTTAATCGGAATCAACTTAGTTACCAGCTGGTCAATGTCACTAGAATTCGATTGCAGGACACAATTTAAGAACGGGAATTATAGTCATCCAGACACATACATAACTCGGGGGAAAAACTTGTATACTATATCACAAATATTACCTGGGGGGGGGGGGGGATAAAGAGAGGAAAATATGCTATGAGCAATCATACTCACAGGGCATTACTGCAAATTATCCGGGGAGAGGTCTGCTTTATAGCAAAATCTGTACCTTGGAATTTCTGAATGGGGGATCTTGCTCTAGAAAACATCGGTATTTAAAAAATTGCATTATTGCAAATTATCCAGGGAGAGTTCTACTGTACAGCAAATCTCTGAAAAGGGGAATCTTGCTACAGGAAACATCGGCACTAAAACACCAACGCATATTTTGTTCTACATTTTTTCCAAATAAAATAAATAAAAACAACTAATTGACTGTCCACATCATGGAATTTACCAATGCTCTACCTTACAGCGACAAGAGTTGGGGGGGGGGGAGGGGGGTTCAGCAAAATACTATACTCAGAAAAAAGTGGGGGGGGGGGCTCCCTTCCCCCGCGTTCTACAGGCCTGTTATTGTAAACCATAGAATGTTTTATCAATCTTTAAAGGCTTTACATAACTTTACTTACACTTGTACATGTTGTCACTGTAGTACTTTTTGTCAGGACAACTGTTATTGGTAAAAACTGTACAGTTTGTGTCCTGGTTTTTGGACATGTATCCATTGTTAAACAAAACAATACAAAAACCTGGAAATATGAAAAAGGATAGAAATATAAAATATTTATTTATTTATTTTAAAAGATATTGAACTGATTACATCGAATACCTAGCGATTTCTGAAAAATATAGTACATCATATCCAAACACTTTAATAATGTTTTCTCCATTCTTTATATTCATAAGTATATATGCACATACTGAATCAAAAATACAGTGTATCACTTAATTCATTAATTAGTGGAAATTATATTCATCAGCATACTGATATCTTACTTTATCATGCAAGCAAATTTTATCACAATTATTAATCCAATAGATACACTATCAGTAGAAGCCTATAAGACTTGTCTTAGTCGTCATAAGTCGGTTCTAAGTTAACTTCTATACTTCCTCATTTTCTTGTCCAGTAATGGATATTTTTATGTGCATCTACTGGGTAGGTTAATATAGTAATAACTGTACCTGGAATCATAGGAAAGCGCACTCGGGGATAACAAAACTCTAATAGCCTTCTCTTGTCCCTGTCTGGCATGCAGTGATACCTATATTTTTGGGTATCGTCTGTTGTACAGTTCAATCTTTCTGAGGCTAGACCCCACTGGCTCGCATTCTCTGGACATTTAAGGACTGGATGTACATCATAATTGTATGATGTTATGATATTTGGAACTTGATTGCTCTAAATATACATTAATATTTACTTAATGTATTTTGGTTAGAAAGAGAGACAGAGAGAGAGATAATCCAATAAAAAGTCTTAGTGGTCGGAATAAAATACTTAATCCTGATGGTCTCATTTGGATTTTTTAATGAACTGTATAACTAAGAAATAATTAAAGTATTATCTAATGCTTGCTTAAAATATTAAATAGTAATATATCAATTAAACATCCAAATAATTTACCATCCATGTTGGAATATTCTGAAATATAATCAGGAATGTTAAAGGAAACATTTCAAATAAACGTTTTCCTTTCTCGCTGTTCGTTAAAGATGGTTCCTATTTGTCTCTCCATCTTCAATCTCACTGAAAAATTTGTCATTAAAACCCAATCATTTTGATAAATCACTGAAAATACTAAATCTCTAAAAGAAATTTGTAAGAAAATAAAACACCGATCATAGGCTTGTATTTTCTGCTATATACATGAAAACCACTAAAAATAGTAAAAACACGAGTAATCCGAAGCTTCGATTTAGTAATTTCACTACATGGGTACATATGAAATACTTATTTTCATGAACAAATTCCCATATTACCTAATTCTATAATTTTCAGGGGTTGTTATTGGCATTTATTATGATTCTTAGGTGAGAGATAGGCCGGGGACGAGAATATTTGTTCTGTTGTTATTTTCTCACATAAATTAGTTTTTATATACAAACGTTTGAAAACAACATTGTAAATATTTTAAGGACTCTCTGTATATTACATGCTGAAATGTTCTGATTCCATGGTATTTTCAGGCATTGAGATTGTTCTGTCTTCAGATCTAAAACAAATCAAAGTACTCAGAAGTACAGAGAGCCGGGCTCATTTACAGACCGTTTTACATGAAACATACATTGTAATAATTTTAACAGATGAATAACAACAAGACACTGTAAGAATAGGTAACTTAAAAAATATATTTATGGAATATAGTATAAATAAAAAATGTTAAAAAAAATAATAATAATAAAATTTAGTTTGAATTTAACAGCGTAAACAATTTATCGCATGTGTCGTTTCGGGGTCTTATACCACTTACAGAAGTAAATAAACATTGATGCAGCAAGGCCAAACGAGTCCTCAGCGGGAGAGTTTTGCATCAAGGTGTACTGGTCACGTGCTCCCCGCATATTAGTCTGGTAACATAACCTTTATTTATAGAATGTGACGCAGACAGGGAGACCTGATGAAAACCTTTCGCATATTTTAAACAAATAATTATTAATTGAAGAAGAAGGGAGAAAGTATATTACCATTAATGTTTTTCATTTAGAGAATTTCTTATTTAACTTAAATTTGTTTAATTTAGTGTGTGTATTGCCTCAAAGGTGGTTGGGCAAATGTACTATTTTCTTACTCTTAATTGATTTGGCGGTGAAGAAGCAGCATTTCCGGTTGAACACCGTAACAAAAGCCGGCTATTGCTCTACGAGCAATGAGCCCGGCTAAAAATTGAACTCTACAGCCAGGGGCGTAGCTTGGCGTACACATCATTTTCATGATAAAATTAAAACGGTTGTGATCTACATCTCATTCTCAACTTATATTAAACAGTGACATATGGATGAACTTCAAAGTTTTTCTCCTACTTCGTGAAATATGGAGATAACAAACAGTATTCAAGCTCAAAGTCCATTAAAACAATAGCTAATATGGAAATGAAATTCATTGAAAAAAATCAGTATATATTTACACCTTTATAAGATATAAACTTTCTAAATGTTCAAGATACATTTAAATTATTGTATAGAGCATACTTACGTAAGATTTTCCACTGGTATTTGTGAAAATTAATATGAAAATAACCATTATAAACATTCTGGGTGGTAATTAAATTTTATGCATGTTACACAAAATCCTTTTATATTTGACTATCAAGTTGTTTTTTTAGCTGCCTTTTCTCCAATGGATGCTGTTTAACAGTTTCTCTCTCTCTCTCCGATGACATGTGAGCCAAATAACAAGTAGTCTAGAGTAACTCTGTTACGTACGGAAAATTAAATAACTAAAATAGTACTATCAGTATCATTTTGTACGTGTACGTTTTTGTTTCAGACAAATCGCATACAATTAGTTGTAATATTCATCTGTACATGTACAAATCTCAAGACAAAATACATCTGAAACTACTTAACATTTCTAACCCTAATATCAACCAGCAAAGGTTATCAGTGAAATTAGAAAGGGACTGGAACAAAACACTTGTCTTTTTTATGCCCCCGGATCGAAAGATCCCGGGGTCATATTGTTTTTGTCCTGTCTGTCTGTTGTCAACTTTAACCTAGCCCATAACTATTGCGCTGTCAAGGGTAAGGCTTTAATATTTGACATGAGTTCTTCATGATGACAAGACCTTTTCATTGGTACAGAAATTTTTGATCATGTGACCCCAACTGTGACCTTTGACCTACATTTGAAAAACTGTAACATTGGCCATAACTATTGCACTGTAGTCTACGTCCCACTCAAGAACTGTGTTACCATCGGGGGCATAGTGTTTCACAAACAGTACATCTTGTTAATTTGTTCTACATATTGATAATGATCATTGCGTAGGGCTTATGAATGACTTGAAAACCCATTTGTAAAACGAGAGGATATAAACAATCAGAAATTGAATATATTATGCAAGAAATTATTTCTGTAAATATCTTTCCAATAAAAAAAAACAAGAAGAAAATGATAAAAATCTCTACCAACATTATGGTCAAAGTTTAACCCATCTATATTGGGGTCAAGGAAAGGACTTATCAAATTGTGGATTTACATATGGATGAAGTTTATAATGACTTATTCATCTTCCTCATCAAGACCAGCACAACATCACCAGAGGAAGCATTTTCTGGACGGCCGATGGCAAGAGAAAAAGGGGCAGGTCAAAAACAACATGGCGAAGAACATCAGAAAACAAGCTGAAAGAATGGAAGGCAGTAGAAGCAAAAGCAAAGGATAGGTTTGGGTGGAGAGACTGTGTGGCTGCCTTATGTGCCACCTGGCATGAAGATGCATAAGTAACTAAGTAAGTATTCATCTTCCTCCCCCAATACACACACACATACACGGTTGCATAAGGTAAAAACAGAAAGATAGATGATTTGATCATTAGATCAAAATTAAATCAAATGAAACTCAAAGAGATTAATTGATGTGCGCATAAGGTAAACCCCTGATGAAAACGTACCTATCAAAATTGCACCCTTTTTTCTGAAAATAGTCTCTTGCTTTAGTTTTGATTTATGTAAATTTTCATTTAGATCCTGGTTAGGCTCCCCAACAACCCCCACCCAACTTTTTGTTACTGTAATGTCGAACTCGGGCAATTCTAGAGGTTCAAACGTTTTCCACAGACTTTATTAATACAATACCATATTATTTCACTATATTGTAACAAAGAGTTGGGGAAGGGGGACAAACAGCCTTTCAATGAACATTTTCAACAGTTAAAGGTAGTGGGGAGAGCCCCTCCCCCTGATACTACGTTACTGAAAAATACCCATGTTTTGTTCCAGTCCCTTTTTCATTTCACTGATAACCTTTGCTGGTTGATATTAAGGTTAGGAATGTTAGTTAGTTTCAGATGTATTTTGTCGTAAGAATTGTACATGTACAACTGTATATTACAACTACATACGTTATGTCTGGGGAAAAAATGTACACGTACAAAATGATAATGGTAGTACTATTTTAGTTATTCAATTTCCGTACATAACAGAGTTATTTGACGGCTGATATCCCGATATCCGACATATCGGCTATCGTATTAGCGCTTATTTTTGAGAGAGAGGCAGCCGCCATTATTTTTCTAAGAGAGTAAGACGGCCGATATAAGCCTCAAATAACAAGTTAGAGAAACTCTCTACAGCAACAGAAAGGGGGGGGGGGGGCTAACCAGGATCTAAATGAAACTTTACATATCAAAACCAAAGCAAAAGTCTACCGGTATTCTCAGAATAAGTGGGGACGAGCAATTTTAATAGGTACGTTTTCATCAGGGGTCTACGTACCTTATGCGCGCATCAATTAATCTCTGAGTTTCATTTGTTTTTAATTTTGATCTAAAGATCAAATTAACTATCTTCTTATGTTTACTTTATACAACCATGGCCGGAGGGGGAGCGGGGGTGACGGGTGTGAATAAGTCATTATAAACTTCATCGCTATTAATGCTCTTATGAAAGGCAGATGGGTTGAAAGTATCAAGTCATTCATGAACTTCCAAACAGGCTGAAATAAAATTTTCATTGATTGTGTTGTAAACTTTTTGATAACCATTACTTTATTGTG
Organism: Saccostrea echinata; assembly: GCF_033153115.1. Classification (NCBI taxonomy): domain Eukaryota; kingdom Metazoa; phylum Mollusca; class Bivalvia; order Ostreida; family Ostreidae; genus Saccostrea; species Saccostrea echinata. Next base: position 7,524,538 of record NW_026889751.1, read on the forward strand.
TATACATAAGGAATGTACTCTGCATCATACACGTTTTTTTTTAAGCAATATCATATTACTGTATATAAAAAGACTTTTCATATTCAGTAATATGATATTTTTAGAACGTGCTAACTTCAGCAATTTTTTATTTTTTATTTTAATGAGTGTATTCAGACACATCTAGAAAAACACATAATACACAAAATACACCTTCCTGAAACCAAGTGCCTATGCTCTGGATACAAAAACACCATCACATTGAAACATATACTTCAATGAATCATAGGTACCTGGGTCTTAATATTACTTAATATGCATGGTGTCTTAAAATACTTACAGCATGTGTTTATATGTAAATAAGGAATCATACATTAATGAAGACCCTGACACCCATGACAGGCCATAGGCACTTGGTTTCAGGAAGGTGTACTTTGTGTATTATGTTTTTCTAGGTGTCTGAATACACTTATTGGAATAAAAATAAAAAAATCGCTGAAATTAGCACGTTTAAAAAATAGCATATACGTAACATGTATATAATTTTTTTTATATATGGCACCTAGAAAAACATATGATACAAAAATACACATTCCTGAAATCAAGTGCCTATGATGCAGGCACCTCTGCATATATAAATCACCATCCAAAGCCAGCTGAAAACGTCCGTGAAATATGTTCTTAGATATATGTAATTCGTGTTAACTTCTGTATTCCATAATAATATGCCTGTCTCTTTACCGTCTTAACACGTTTTAGTACCCTTGTGTTTGTGTAAAATATTTTTTTTGAAGTAAAATACTGTTTACTTACATGTAAAGAACTGAACATGTCAATGGAGTCTACTTTCGATTTGCTAGCCTAGTTTGAATGCCGAGACGTGTTATGTTTATAATTGATAAGATTACTTTTCTGTTTATTTTATATCGAATATCTTATTTTATTCTAAAATAACTGTGCTTTAATAGTGTCAAGAACCTGTGTTGCTACATTGGAATATTGTGATACATTGGAGATTGAAGCGCTGATTAGCATTATCAGCGAACAGGTGGTAAATCTAGTATGTCCAACTCCCGATTCTCTCGGATTAATGTTTTTCGTTGACATTCTCCACATCGCTAAATAGATTCGGTTCAGACTTTTAAGGCACATTCATTGTATTGAACTAAATTCATATAAGTATAAAAATGTCAAAAGTGTTCAAAATTTTGGTATTTATGGACAAAATTGAGTAGTGCGATGAATATATCAGTATCCGTTTTTGGTTTACAAGTACATTTACAATGAAAAAGGTGAAATTCAAAATGGAATTCGGAAATTTTTAACTCTGGTCAGAGACCAGAAAAGCTTATGCGATAGTAATGTGTCCGTTGTTCTTCCATCAGTCTGTCTGTTTGTTTGCCTGTAAACATTTTTTTCAAAATGTTATTCTATAGTTTTGGTACAATTTCAATATAACTTGATAAAAAAAAAGTAGACTACACTACGATACATAATTTTGTGTTTCGTTTTTTTTTTTATTTTAATGAACAATGTTGCCATGGACTAAAAATAAAAGTTTTTCTTTTAGAAATTCTTTCAAAATGTTACTCCTTCTAACAGTTTTGGTCCAATTTCTATAACCAGTGACTGGAAAGACAACTAGACTCCACTAAAGTAATTCTATGATTGGTTTTTCATTTCAATGAATGTTATTGCCGAGGCTACTAAGATAGAAATTTATGTGAATGTTTTTTCTCCAAAAATCCTACTACTCCTACAGTTTTAGTCCGATGTCAATAAAACTTGATACACAAGTAGAATCGATACACTAAGATACATAATTGTATTTACTGGTTTTATTTATTTCGATGAACGGTATTTGCAGTATTCACAGAGACAGTTTGTGAAAGATCCTAAGGCACTATGGTATACCATCTAAACTAGTTGACCTAATAGAAGCATTCTATGCAGAATTTAAATGCTCTATTGGTAACTCTTCAAACACAAGTTTTCTTGTGAAATCAGGAGTAAGACAAGGATGTGTGATGTCAGCCCTATTGTTCTTCATAGCAGTAGTGTGCTGTCACAGTTCTTATTTTTTATTTATTTTTGTTTGCTTTTTTGTGTAATTATACGGAGTGAAATATGTGTATTATTCAGATATCAGAAAGAGTTATCCTTCTTTGTAAATTTTTGAATTATCTTCCTTGAGTGGAAATCTTTTGTGTCAGGAGTTATCTCCCTCATTTTCTCGTGCAAGTTTTCATTCAGTCTGCCATTAGAGTTCCATCCATGAGGATGTACATGTAACATTCTACCTTCTTACGATTTGTGGCCTATTACCATGTAAGTTTTTATAGGAAACTTTTGTAACTTCATACCTATTATTTGTAAAGTTTTTTGGTGATTATTTATAGAGTTTTTGTGTATTGAAAACTTATTCAGACCGGTATTTTTTGTAAAGTTTAAAGTCACTGAAGTCACGAGAATTAGTTATTGTTATTCAATTTATCTAATATGCTTTATAGTAATTTGTTATTATGATAAGGTTTATAAGTGAGCTATTTCTATGGAACACCGTTATTGTCTTTTTGGTATATCAGTATTATAGTATTTGATTTTGTTTATTTCAGTTATTTACCTCATTCGCTTACTCGCTCGTGTAGACTCACTCGCTCACTTAGGCTCACTCACATAGGCTCACTTTGTCTCACTCACCTAGGCTCATTCGCTCATTCACTGATTGGAATATGAATTCGCTTGTTAATAAATATGGAACCAGTTACCATGTGTTCTTCAATGATCAAGTATGAGGTGTGAGGTGTGAGGTTTAGCTAGCTGTTCCAGACAGCATAGTAAATAAATGTCAATTGGCCAGAACCAAACCCAGAATTTGAGGATGAGTGATCATCATCAAGAAGAAGAAGATGACGAACACCAGATGGTTGATCAAGAAGAAGATGACAAAAACCAGGCCTCTGCCAGGCCGAAACGTCACAGGGATCTAACTGAGAAAGGTCAAGAACTCCTAGACAAACAGATTAACACTTACTCAGCTCGTTTACAAAAGTTATGGAAAAATGTAGACACTATCATCGAGGAAGTAGACCACACATCTTCTAAAAATCCAGAACTCATCATACATTTGAAATCACAATTAGAAACAAGAATAGATGCATTCGACGTACTCTTCAGTGAATTCTGTGGTTTTCTGGAAAGACATCGAACTGAAAAATGTGTACATGAACTTCAAAAACTCAAGTTTTCAAAGAAAGGATATTCTATCTTATTTGATACTGCTTTCAGAAAACTGAATGCATTGTACCAACAGTCACCACAGCTTCATGAACAGAAACCACCTCAGGAAGAAGATGTTCATTCAAATAGGTCAACTAAGAGATCACAAGAAAATGCCTCACAAACTTCTTCAATCAGCAGTAAACAAAGCTCATTGTCTGAAAAGAGAAAGAAAGCAGAAATTGCCCGTGCCAAATTAAAATATACCGAACTTGAAATGAAAATTAAGAAGGAACAATCTCTTCTAGCATTAGAAAGAGCTAAGTCTCAGAAAATGACAGACGATTTAGAAGCAGATCTACAATTACTATCTGTTAAAAAGGAAGTCGCAGTTGCTGAAGCGGAAATTCTCAGTGAAGAGGAAGGAAGTCAGTGTGGTCATAGTGATACATGTATTAAACATTTAGAGAGTGTTGACAGTAAAGAACGTACAAAATCATATGTAGAGCAACATGCTCAAATCAGAACTCAAAATAAAAACATTTGTGTAGAACCTGAAACTATTGTGAAAGAAAATGTTAATCAACATAGTCAGAGTTGCATTCCAGAACCTTGTACATCTATACTGAATCCTCAGGCTCTTCCATACTTTCCACCACAGCCGTCCTGGAGTGTAGGAGGACAAGCAGTGACTTCAGATTTCACTCGTTATCTCTTGAAAAAAGACTTGATGCTTTCACGTCTCATCAAATTTAATGACAAACCTGAATTCTACCCGTCATGGAAAGCAACCTTTAAATCTGTTATGAGAGACTTACAAGTGACACCAGAAGAGGAAATTGACTTTCTTATCAAATTCACTAGTCTATCAGCACAACAACAGATTATCAGCATTAAAGCAGCAAGTGCCAGCAATCCAGTGCATGGACTTCAGAGAATTTGGCAAAGATTAGAGGAGAGATTTGGTTGTCCTGAAATGATAGAATCTGCTTTAAAAACAAAACTGAACTCATTTGCTCCTATTACATCGAAAGATTATCGTCGTCTATATGACTTGTCTGATATTTTGGATGAAATCCTAGCAGCAAAAGAAGATATCCGTTACCAGTCATTACTTGCATATTTTGATGCGTCGACAGGAGTGACACCTATCGTCATGAAGCTTCCGTACCAACTTCAAGAAAAATGGACGAATACAGCAGTGAAATACATAAGTGAACATCATGTTGTGTTTCCCCCATTTCATGTATTTGCAAACTTTATTCGTGAGCAAAGCCGTATCAAGAACAATCCCAGTTTTGCTTATACAGATAGAAACTTGCATATGCAGAAACACAGTGACAAAACTCTGAAGATTTCAAGCAGGAAAACAGCTGTGTCTCGGCAACCACAGATTCTTCGTAACTCAGGAAAAGAAAACCAGTGTCCCCTTCATAAGACAAACCATTCCTTGGAACAGTGCAGAGCTTTCAGAACAAAGCCATTTGACGAACGGAGGAAGATCTTGAAAGATAACAATTTGTGTTATAGATGTTGTTCAAGAGATCATAAACAAGCAGAGTGTCATTCTGATGTGCAGTGTGGAGAATGTGGAAGCAAATTTCACACATCACCATTACATGTGAACAGGACAAAAGTTCAGACTTCATACCCTTGGAGAAACTATGGCGGGGAGAATTTCACTGAGAGACAAGTTTTAGATTCTGAAAATGTGAACAACCCAGCTGTGAATTCTAAGTGTACACAAATCTGTGGACAAACATTTGGTGGAAAATCTTGTGCTAAAACCATTCTGGTGCATGTGTACCCAAAACACTGTCCGCAAAAATCTGTGAAAATTTATGCAGTGATTGATGACCAGTCAAACAGAACACTTGCTAAACCAGAACTCTTTGATCTTATGGACACTCATGGAACTATGACAAATTACCTGTTAACATCTTGTTCAGGAAAAGTTCAAAGGTCAGGACGTAAAGTTCATGGATTAGTTGTTGAGTCATTAGATGGACAAAACTGTATAGATATACCTACCATCATTGAGTGTGATGAAATTCCTGAAGTCAGAGAGGAAATTCCTACACCAGATGTAGCCCTACATTATGAACATTTGCATGACATTGCTGATCACATACCACCAGTTGATCCTAATGCAGAAATCCTGTTACTGATAGGAAGGGACATAACCAAAGCACATCACGTTTTAGACCAACGCATTGGATTGGGAAATCAACCCTATGCCCAAAAACTGTCCCTTGGTTGGACTATCATTGGTGAGACTTGTTTGGGAAAAACCCATAAACCAGATGTCATTAATGTCATGAAAACTTGTGTTCTACCTGATGGCCGTCCAACTCTGATGCTACCTTGCAACAGTAACTTACAGGTCAAAGAAAAAATCCTCAATGAAACCTCAACAAACATCATGTGTACAAAAACTGAAATTGGTGAAAGTGTTTTTCAGAGGACAGAGAATGATGAAAAGTTAGGACTTTCTATGGATGATCATGAGTTCTTAGACATCATGAATTTAGAATTTACAAAAGATCTTGATGGACATTGGCAAGCTCCACTTCCTTTTTGTAAGGACCGTCAAAGACTAGTAAACAACTATGATCAAGCTAGGAAGAGAGCAAAACAGTTAGATTACACTTTGCAGAAGGATCCTACAAAGAAAGAACATTTTGTGGAATTTATGGATGCATTGTTCAAGAATCATCATGCAGAAATAGCACCGCCTCTACAGAATGGAGAAGAGTGTTGGTACTTACCATTGTTTGGAGTTTACAACCCAAAGAAACCAAACAAAATTCGAGTTGTGTTTGATTCTTCAGCAAAATTCGAAGGAAAGTCGCTTAACGACGTACTACTTACCGGACCAGACTTGACAAACAGTCTTCTGGGTGTTTTACTACGGTTCCGCAGAGAGAAAGTCGCATTAATTGGAGATATTGAACAGATGTTTTATTGTTTTAAAGTCTGTGAACCTCATCGAAATTTCTTGCGATTTCTATGGCATGAAGACAACAATCCTGAAAAGAGACTGATCGAATACCGTATGACTGTTCACGTCTTCGGAAACAGTCCCTCGCCAGCCATCGCAACCTACGGATTACGCAAGACTGTGAAGGAAGTAGAAGATATGTTTGGGACAGATGTAATTCAGTATGTAGAACGTGATTTTTATGTGGATGATGGATTAACATCACAACCTACTGTAGAAAAAGCTGTGGACCTAATGAAAAGAACACAGAAAGCATTGAGTTATGGGAAATTACGTCTACACAAAATAGCTTCAAACAACCAGGAAGTTATGAACGCTTTTCCACCTAGTGATCTGTCAAGTGAAATGAAAGACTTGGATTTATCAAAAGACAATCTACCAACACAGCGCAGTCTAGGACTTAATTGGGACTTACAGTCAGATTCGTTTTTCTTTAAAATTTCAAATGATGTCAAACCATTCACAAGAAGAGGTGTGTTATCAACAATAAATAGTATATTTGACCCCCTAGGATTTCTCGCCCCAATTATCATCCAAGGCAAGTCACTTATGAGGAATCTACTTCAAGAAACGGTCAACTGGGATGAACCTTTACCAGAAAATCAGTCTACTCAGTGGGAAAAATGGAAAAATTCCTTACAACATCTCCAAAATCTACACATCCCAAGAGTTTACATAGAACTGACTCAGTCGTGGAGTGAGACAATGAACAAAACAATTCACATTTTTTGTGATGCTTCAGAATCAGCAATATCAGCAGTGGCCTATGTAGAATCACAAGGAAACTTTGGATTTATCCTCGGCAAATCAAAACTTGCGCCCTTAAAAGGACATTCGATACCACGTTTAGAACTTTGTGGCGCTGTGCTAGCTGTGGAAATTGCTAAGTGTGTATCAGAACAGCTAGAATTACCGATTGAACATTTTAAGTTTTACTGTGATAGTAAAGTAGTGTTGGGATATATTTTCAACAATTCAAGGAGATTCTATCAGTATGTGGCAAACAGAGTGATGCAAATTCGTAAAGTGACCAAACCAGATCAGTGGTCATACATATCAACAGACAAAAATCCAGCTGATCAAGCAACAAGACAGATACCAGTTAAAGCTCTACAAAACAGTACTTGGCTCTTAGGACCATCACCTGCACACTTACAACAGATTCAGCACCCATGCGTATCTTATGAGATGGTGGACCCAGATTCAGACAGGGAAGTCAGACAAGAAATCACTTGTCTAAAGGTTGACATCTCTAGACTTGGACTGAAATCAGAAAGATTCTCATGTTTTTCGCAATGGAGGAAACTTGTTGAAACTATTGCCAGACTTCAGCATATAGCACATTCCTTTCAACAAGGAGACAGTAAATGCTCTGGGTGGCATGTGTGTGAAGATTCAAGAACTGTGGAAAATTTCAACAAAGCTGAGAAACTTATCATCAAAATTGTGCAGAATGAAGTGTATTTAGAAGAAATTCAGTGCATATTGAAAGAAAAACCTCTACCTAGAGATAGTAACATTTTACCTCTTTCGCCATTCTTGGATAAAGATGGAATACTGAGAGTCGGAGGACGTCTCAACAAAAGTTCTTTACCAATCAATGAGAAAAATCCAGTGATAATACCCAGAAACCATCATATAGCGTTGTTGATTGTTCGTGACTATCATGAACTCTGTAAACATCAAGGTCGCCACTTAACAGCAGGAGCGATTCGTAGTGCTGGATTCTGGATAATAGGAGCCAGAAAATTAGTTTCATCCATACTTCACAACTGTGTCAAATGCAGAAAATTACGTGGAAAGCTATTGTGTCAAAAAATGTCGGACCTTCCTACCGATCGTTTGGAGCCTAGTCCACCATTTACTTACATTGGCCTGGATACGTTTGGACCATGGGAGATAGTTACTCGTCGGACGCGTGGAGGATCTGCAAACTCGAAAAGATGGGCAATCTTATTTACCTGCCTTACAACGAGAGGAATTCACATTGAAGTTGTGGAGGAGTTAAGCTCTTCATCATTTATCAATGCCTTTAAGCGGTTTGAAGCCATTCGAGGAAAAGTTACCCAAATTCGTTCAGATCAAGGAACCAATTTCGTGGGTGCTATAAATGACCTGAAAATTGATTCAACTGGACTCAACTTGGAAGACGGTAAAATCAAAAACTTCCTTTATGAGTGTGGAACTACTTGGAAGTTTAATCCACCCCACTCTTTGCATATGGGTGGCGCATGGGAACGCCTCATTGGAGTAGTAAGACGTGTGATTGATGCAGTTATGTTGGAGATACCAGCTAGATCACTAACTCATGAAACACTGACGACATTTATGGCAGAAGTTTCAGCAATCGTAAATGCCAGACCATTAGTCCCCTTATCGGAAGATGCAGATGAACCGTACCCTCTGAGCCCTTCCATGATACTTACCCAGAAAACTCCTGTGATCGTCGACCTTCCTGTTGACAAGATGAACATGTACAAGCTCAGTGGAAACGCGTACAGCATATGGCAGATTTATTCTGGACACGCTGGAGAAAAGAGTATCTTTATACTTTACAGATTCGTCGCAAGTGGACGCGTAGTGAAAGAAACATTACACAAGGTGATATTGTGTTACTTCGCGATAAAGATGTTCATCGTAACCTTTGGCCTATGGGTGTCATTGTGAAAGTGTTTCCCAGTGATGACGGGAAAGTTCATAAAGCTGAAATTCGTGTCGCGAAACGCGGTTGCCAGTCGTCAACATTCATTCGTCCAGTTACAGAGATGGTGCTGCTACTATCCAATGACATTGATGTATAGCTTGTAATTGTATATGTGATGTTAGAAACATCAGACGGGGAGTGTGCTGTCACAGTTCTTATTTTTTATTTATTTTTGTTTGCTTTTTTGTGTAATTATACGGAGTGAAATATGTGTATTATTCAGATATCAGAAAGAGTTATCCTTCTTTGTAAATTTTTGAATTATCTTCCTTGAGTGGAAATCTTTTGTGTCAGGAGTTATCTCCCTCATTTTCTCGTGCAAGTTTTCATTCAGTCTGCCATTAGAGTTCCATCCATGAGGATGTACATGTAACATTCTACCTTCTTACGATTTGTGGCCTATTACCATGTAAGTTTTTATAGGAAACTTTTGTAACTTCATACCTATTATTTGTAAAGTTTTTTGGTGATTATTTATAGAGTTTTTGTGTATTGAAAACTTATTCAGACCGGTATTTTTTGTAAAGTTTAAAGTCACTGAAGTCACGAGAATTAGTTATTGTTATTCAATTTATCTAATATGCTTTATAGTAATTTGTTATTATGATAAGGTTTATAAGTGAGCTATTTCTATGGAACACCGTTATTGTCTTTTTGGTATATCAGTATTATAGTATTTGATTTTGTTTATTTCAGTTATTTACCTCATTCGCTTACTCGCTCGTGTAGACTCACTCGCTCACTTAGGCTCACTCACATAGGCTCACTTTGTCTCACTCACCTAGGCTCATTCGCTCATTCACTGATTGGAATATGAATTCGCTTGTTAATAAATATGGAACCAGTTACCATGTGTTCTTCAATGATCAAGTATGAGGTGTGAGGTGTGAGGTTTAGCTAGCTGTTCCAGACAGCATAAGTAGACTGGGTAATGAGATCAACCCTCAGTAAAGACAACACGTACAGGGATCAGGTGGACTCTTTTCAGCAATCTAGAAGACTTAGATTATGCAGATGACCTGGCTCTACTATCGCATCTGGAAACACAAATGCAAAGAAAAACATCTAATTTACAAATAAATGCCACCAAAATCGGTTTGAATATCAACATAAAGAAAACAGAAGTAATGTCCCTAAATATAAAAATCCCACCCAAAATACAACTGAAGGGAAAAGATGTTAAAATTAAAAATACATCATATTTTACATACCTGAATTGTAGTGACATCAGATGGCGGTGCTGACAAGGACATAATAGCAATATTGGGTAAAGCCAGAGGATCTTTTGTCAAGCTTAAGAATATATGGAAGTCAAACAGCATCAGCAGACACACTAAGATCAAGCTGTATAATAGCTGTGTACTGTCTGTCTTAATGCATGGTGCTGAATGCTGGAGGATGACAGAAAGTGATATAAACAAACTTTCAAGTTTCCATAATGGGTGCCTCAGGAAGATCTTGAGAAAATTTTGGCCAGCAAATATTACCAACAAAAATCTATATGAAACAACAAAAACAACCGATATGAGGACATTACTAAGAAAATACAGATGGAGATGGATTGGCCATGTCTTAAGAAAGCCAACAAGCGATATCACACGAGTGGCACTAAGATGGACCCCAGAAGAGAAAAGGAGGAAAGGCCGACCAAAAACATGGACGCGAACCGTTGAAAAAGAACTGAAGGAAATGAATCTTACCTGGGGAGAGGTGGAGAGGACAGCTAAGAACAGAGAAGAATGGAAATCCCTAGTCCTTGCCCAATGTGCCTCCGGGTGCAACAAGGACTAGGTAGGTAGGTAGGTAGGTACCCGCAGTGTTGAGGTCATCAAATTAATAAATTTCAATAGTGCAAGGGCATAACCAAGTTAAAATTCTATGTTTAATATATAACTATTTTCAACACCCATTGAAGTTTGTGAAAAGTGCTGCGATCATATTATGTAGATTCTACTATTTCATTGTGAAAATCATATTTGTATGACCACAATACTGGATTTTTTTGCTGGTCAGCTGCATTAAATATAGAAATAATTCATTTTCACGATTTCAACAGGATCGCAGGACCTTTCAAATAGCTTAATACTTCTAGAGTTCATTATGAAAAGCCTGTCATGATCCATTGAGGGTATGCCCTTGCACTACTCCACTTGATCGATTTATTAAGACCCTTAGATTACCCTCCAATGCACCTGCATATATATACAAATACATGTATACGACAAAACCGGTTAACAAGAGGTCCAAGGGCCTTAACGGTCATCTGAGTATAATACATCAATTTAGGGGATCCATAGAGTATAAAATAAGCTGATAGATAAAGCTTTGTTGCCCAGACGAAATAGGATGTTCAGGATCAACAGAATAATTATCAAGTATCCAGTAACAACTCATAAAGTAAGTTCTAATCTGTCCCCCATTGATCACTCATTCGGCAAACCTTGGATGATCAAACCTCGACTGTACGACGTAACTTGATATGCGTCTCCGCCTAACATTTGTCTGTTTACTGCTTATTAGGGAAAGGGAAACGCTTTGAAAACGGTAATAAACAAACATCTGACAAACAAAAATCTTTAAGAGCAGTAAGGCAACACTAAGAAAAACACTTACTTAGAAACATGCATATAGTATCTTTATAAAATCACATGTTTGTTAACGGATGGAATTCAGCACACTGTGCACGTGTAATACAGGGCGCAGCCTTGTTGTCTATAAAGTAGCCCCGGTTAAATGGTGGTTTACCTGATACAGCCGAAGTTTAGATGATACGAATCGGTTGCGGTGTGCCGAATTATTTATTACTATCACCATGCATGCAGACTATAACAAAATATTAGTACTTTAGTACTAATTTTAACCCAATATTGGCCTCTCTAGGTCTTTGAAGAACATTTAATAAGTAATTTTTGTCACATTTTTATTTATCCATTATTCGTCAAGTCTACCTGGATCATTAAAACTATGAAGCACTTTTTGTGTCATACAATAAAAATTCTTGCGTAATCAGGGACCTATATACTAAGTATAGTACTTAGTTTATGGGTCCCTGGCATAATTCTCTTTACCTTTTAAATATATTATTTACAGTGATTAATTATCATAGGTGAATGGCAAAGGGGAATAACTTCTCTCAGTATACATGTAATACAAATTAATAGAGCCCTGGACAGGACCAGAACACTTGACCAAATGGTCCATATGTTCAAAAATCTGGTAAAAAATACCCTTGCTTATTAAAACATTTACTCTGTTTGCCTCCGATATGCCCGGGAGCAGAGAAGATTTTCAAAGAAATAAAGAAATAATGCATTTTCTACAGATTCAACACAGTTCAACACCAGAACCCAATTGGAAGAGGTACCCTCATCATCATAACTATGTACTTAGTTGAAGATTTTCAAAGAATTAACACATTTTTACTATATTATCAAACCCCCCCCCCCCTCCCCGAAACACAAGAACCCCTGACCCTGGGACTACAAGTTTGAAAAAAAAAAGCACCCTTGCTCATCATAACTATTCACTTTTTTATCTGCTCAATACTATGTGGTAAAACCAGACGAAACCTTTTCTGGAAAAATAAAACAACAAATCTCTCTCTCTCTCTCTCTCTCTCTCTCTCTCTCTCTCTCTCTCTCTCTTAGCAAATCCAAAAGGGGGTTGTAAATCCCGGCCCCCTCCCTCTAGATCCGCCACTGACATTAGAAAGTGTAAATTTTCAATTGGGGCGGGGTCCTTTTACAGGACCTGGATGCAAGGGAATATTAAAGCCTGTCCTTATTAGTCCCCTACCGGTGAAACCGGAGGGGACTATAGGTTTCCTCTGAGTCTGTCCGTCTGTCTGTCTGTCCCTCTGTCTGTCTGTCAGTCTGTCCCACTTGGTTTTCCGCACTTTTTTCCTAAACGCTTGCAGATATTGAGTTGATTTTTGGTATGTGAGTGTATCTTGATGAGTTACAGATCAAGTCTGCATTTCGTTCCGCTTCATTGATTTTTGACGGAATTGCGGCCTTTTCAATTTTTAGGGGTTTTCCGCAATTTTCTTCTAAATGCTTTCAGATATTTAGCTGATTTTTGGTAAGTCACTTTACCTTGATTAGTTATAGGTCAAGTTTGCATTTCATTCTGCTTCATTGATTTTTGACGGATTTATGGCATTTTCGATTCTTAACGGGAACCAGATTACACTTGCCGGTAGGGGACTAGTATTGCTAATGCAATACTCTCAGAATGCTTGTTTATGTAGTTGTATTCCGCTATCACCTGCATATGGTGTTTATGTCTCCCAACTTATTCGATACTTATTCGATACTCAAGCGCATTCGATCAATTTTAAACCGATACAAGCTACTGACAGATATGTTGATGTTACAGGGATTTCAACAACCTCATTTTAAGTCAGGATTTCGTAAATCCAATGGTCGTTATAATGAACAAATATTATTAGGTCGTATTTAAATTATTTTGACTGACCTATTTCATATCAAATGTTAGGCCTTTGTTTTTTAATGCTAAATTTTTACTACGGAACATTCCGTCTTGACTCTACCTGATCAATATAAATATAGGGCTTACGGCGGGTGTGCCCCATCAAAAGGGAATGCTTTTTTTTTTTTTTTTTAAGATCGATCACTCTATTTTTTCATTATTGAAAAGACGCAATCCGGAACAATCGGGGTCAGAAATCAAAAGTTCTTGATTTATCACATTATACGTAACATAGTTGATAAATTTATGTATGCTGATTGCATGAATGTATTTTAATGCATAAAATGTGCATGGCAAGTATGAAGCGATTCTGTAAATCAGTATAAAGTATATAAAATGAACAAAAATTCGTGAGAATCGGGAGTCGGCAGTGCTACATTTACCGCTTGCCGTTTGCGCGCGCACTTACCAATCTGTAGAAGACTGTCAACTTCCTTTCGATGCAACGCGTAGACAAGTTGAGAGGAATAGGACGTCTTCTCTGTCAAGTCAAGCAGAAGAAGTTTCAGACAGCAAATTTTGCAACACCAGCTACATTTTGTTGTAAAAGGGTTTTTGCAAGACACTTCAGCATTTCAACTCAAGTCAAAATGTCGTACGGTACAGTGGAAAGAGGATGTCCAAATTCTTTGGAATATCGAGTGTTTTTTAGTAAGATGTTTTCGCTGTTTCTTAGGAATTGCTTTCTGAAGTTATTACTTTGACTTTTTTCCCAGAGTTAACTCTTCCAAGAAAATTATGCTCTATTTCGTAATCTTTTTTTATTATTAGAAAGATGGGTTTTTTTGTCCCACGTGTAAAAGGGGGGGGGGGGGGAGATAAGAGCAAGAGTTGGTTCCATAGTGAAAAGAGAAAAATATCTCAAAAAGATTTTTTTTTTTTGTTATCACAAAAAGAATTTATTTTATTGTTATAATTAGATACTTGATATTCTTGCTGCAGTGATACAGTGAATGAGTTGTCTGGCGATGACATGAATTCATTTTGCCATTAATATTCATTAAATTAAGAAATTTACATTTCGACATGTTCAGTAATAAACATGATTAAAGCACTCAAGATTTTTTATATTGATAATTGAATTGGAAACATACAATTGATTATATATTATTTATTTAGTTTGAACTTTCATTAAAGGTTACATTTAAGGTATTAGAGGTGTAATACGCCATTTCCGGTAAAAATGACGGCATTTACCGAGGTGTCTGACATCAGCATGTACTTCGTAAACCAAAATGGTGTGTTGTCAGGACGGCCTAGGACGCTAACATAAAACATACACCAAAGAAAAGGAATATAACTTAGCGGAGGAGAGAATAAATATGATAATACGTAGAAAACACGTTAATATAATTTGTCTGACAAAATATGCAGTAAAAACGATGATACCTTCGAATACACACTTCATGGGTTTTTCCAACTTCTAAAAATAGCACCATTTTCGACGAACGAAAGAAGTATACCTTTCTTCAAAACTTTACATTCGCATCGCAATTTCTTGCGATACTCTCAATATCAGCAAACCGTTTGAGGGGGAAAAATGTACATAATAGGTAGCATTGCGTGCATTGTAGAATCTGCAATTTATAAGTGATGTTCAGTGTCCATACATGTACGTAAAATATCTGAGATGTTCAAAATATATCAGTAAAAAATAATGTAAATATGTTTACAACATTTAAGAAAAAAAAATTATATTAGATATGGGAATAAATGATTTATTCTGGGTTGGGTTAGGGTGATTTTTGTTATTTTATTTACATTAAGTTATTTATTTATTTATTTTTACATAAGTTTACTGTTTAGAAGGGGGGGGGGGGTAAATATTTTTTATTGATATTTTTTATATACATGTGGGGAACAAATTAGTTTTTTTTTTTTACCTTTTGATTAGTGTTTCTGTCAGTATATATTTTAGTCTACATTGTATATTAATGTTTTGATATGTAAAGAACTTCATGCACATGGAAGCTGCAAAAACGTAGGTCATTTTGCAAATCTTTGTCTGGGTCAAGGTCACTGTGACGAGGTCAATCTTCTGAACAAATGAATCTGACTAAAGTGAAGTGTATTCAATATGACAATAACCTGTTGTTTATATATGCTTATTATTTCATTAAGTATCACATATCCCATGACATTTACAAAAAATAATGGCTTAAATTTTTAGGAGTACATCGCTATGATACAGAATATTGATAAATATTGTGGATGGAATAAATTTTTGTTGTTGTTATATTATCACAAACACACCTTACACAAAATTGATATTGTTCTTTTATTGATCTTTCCTACCATATTTTTCTTTGACAGAATATTACAAATGGTTTTATGAAAAAAATCGCCAAAATTGTCACTCAAAGTAGTCAAGTTCTCTCGTGTACAAGTTTTCATATATCATACCTGATGAATTTGAACTAAAAAGAATGCATATATGCAATCTGTACTGCTTAGTGTTGCAGCTGAATGCATGAAACATTCAACTGTTTGCGACTAACTAGAGTAGAGGTAAAAATTACATCTGTACCTTTTGTCTATTAAAGGTGCACCAGTGGTTAGAGGGTAGAGGCATGAAAATAAGTATAGAAAAATTATGTTTGGACAGAATTGCATGAAATTTGGGGAAATATTGCCTGAAGTGTTGTCCATTATAACTAAACTGAATTTAGTCATATTCAAGGTCATGACCATTACACCCCTAATACCTTAATAAAGTTAACCATGTAGACTTCATTTTTAGTAAAATAAGATATCCTCATAAATGAAACCAAAATTTCAATACAGACCTGCTTCTGAACATGCTCCGACAGAAAGTTCACCTGCCATTTGCATTAAAAACAGAGTAACATTCCTTGGTCAAGTTAAAAGATACACAAACATGACACAGGGGTTTGGATTAAAAAAAATTCCATAATATTAAGGGACTATTGTTCAGAATTTTCTTTGCTAAATAAATACTTGAATTTTATTTCCTGCAACTAAAAACTGACCTCAAAGATTTATAACATTAATAGTTTAGCTAAGGAAATTATGAAGTCATTTGAATTTTTTCTCTCAAATAATATATTTTTTTTATTTATTTATTTTTTTTTGGGGGGGGGGGGGGTAGTATTTTAAGCAGGCCAGTGATAATTGTTTATATTACATAACTTATTTTTCACAAATTAAAAAAAAAAAATTAACTTTAAATCCCTATGTACATGATGTACATTTGGAATTTAGTCTTTTATTGCAATAATTGAAATATAATATCAACACATAAATCAAATTATTTCAAACCAAAATTATAAGCATTTCCTTGGTCAATTATTTTAATTCGATATTCATAATTCAGTTGGCAAATACCAGTTTTATTGCGAAATGGCTGTGAAAGTACAATGTGTGCTTCATTAGAAAACTCAACTTTCTCTTTAAAATGCAAAAATCAATTTGATGACAGAGTCCTATATTTGGAATTCTTGATAAGGATTTAAGGTGTGCATTTACATTTTTTCCACTCCAAATGCATATTTTGTATCTTATTTGCCTGCAATCTGTATTATGTAATATATATAGATTACAGATGTAATGATAATGTATCATGTATTGTAACTGAAGGTTTAAACTTACTTGTTATCTCTGTGATGTCTTATACAGTGTCTGTCATGTTTATTTGCATTAAAACCTGCCCTACGTATAGACTGTATCTTCAGTTGTGGCAATTTTTCTACCAAGATCATACCAAGGCTATTGTTTGATCAGTTTTACAAATTACATCCAGAACCACTCCATGTAAAATTACCCTAATTCAATGTCTATGAACAGGGCAGTAAATATTTGAAGGGTGTTTAACTTGTAATTTGAAAAGGAAAACACTTTTTTATGCAGGCGTAATTGGAGATTCAGGCATACAATTTTTGGTCTTTATGTCTGTTGCCTGCAAAAACTTAAACTTTGGTCATAACTTTTGAAGGATGTGTGCTAAGGCTTTCATATTCCACATGTGTATTCCTTGTGGCAAGAAATTTCTATGGGTACCAACATTTTTTACCTTATTAAAAAAAATGTACTAGTTAATCAATAGTCATGCATAAATATCACTGAATTTTATATACATTAACTATCTTTCTATCCCCTTTTGCAAAAGTGCATACCTATAGATTATAGAGTGAACATTGACTTTTTTTCATGTTAAAAATTTAAATTTACTGTAATTATATTTTTTATGTGATATAAATTAAACCAACACCCATTCTTTGGTTTACTGAGTCAGGAAATAATTTTATGGGGTATTTAGACGTATTTACAATAAACAGAGGAATTGAGGAAATTCGGACTACATGGTTACTGTAATAGAAATGTTTGTGAAATACTTTCAAAACACTACTTATCATAAAGTTTAGATCTGATTTGAATATAACTTGGACAGGCCACAAGATTTCAAACTCAGATAAATAATTCTGTGTATCAATATTTAATTTGGAATTATAGTGTTGCCATGGTTACTTAAAATACAAATTTCTGTAAAATACTTCCAAAATCCTACTCCTCTTACAGTCTTGATCTGATTTCAATATAATGTTGCACACAAGTAGACTACTCTAAAATACATAAATCAGTGCATCAGTATTTGACTATGATAAAAGGTGTTGCTATGATTACTAAAAATAGAAATTTTGGTGAAATTCTTTCAAAAGGCTACTCATCCAACAGTTTTAATCTGATTGCAATAAATCTTGCCACAAAGAGACTAAACCAAGGATCATTATCCTATATGTTGCTGTTGCATAGTTTCAAGTGCAAGTGCTATTCTTCTCTTCCTTTGTTATAAATACAAACCAGTAGAGCTACAGTCTCATCATAGACATCTGGTTGGCCTCATGACCTTGACCTTGGAGTTATATGACTTTGAAAGAATTTAACATTGGCAATAAGCTGCCATACAGGGGCAGCAGTGTTTCACAAACATTTCTTGATTGTTTTAGGTATTTCCACATTGGTTTCATCCACATTTGAATTCAATGATGTACAGACAAGTCAAAATAAATAAATTTACAACTATGTTCAGTAGGTCATCACATTTTACAAAACTCTATCTTATAACAGCAACAAAAACTGGTCATAATTATAATGAACAGCTGTTACATATGTGTTGTGAAGGTTTGTGAAGGATTTGTTTGCTAATTATCAGTCTATGCGAAAGTCACCGGACCGTCGGTTTTTACCGGTAAAATTTGGTTCGGGTCGGTAAAAAAATTCAGGATACAGGACCAAATATCCGATGAAAAAATAAGGCCTAAAAATCTGAATTTACATGTTCATATGGTTTTATTTTCCACACATATCCTTTATTCGATCCATTTAGCAGTGATGCATGATTAATTTTAATCTATATCAACCCTGTCATGATCGGTTATTTCTAATTCGAATTTCCTCTGTCATGGAATATAGATCTATAGATAGCACATACGTAGATTCGGTTGGGTAGATTATTTTCATTATTAAACAAGAGTAACTATTATGAGTTACTTCAGGAAATAAATAAATATATTTTAAAGTGCATTTTAAGTTTTAGAAAAAAAATCTTTGACATTGTATACTTCGTTTGTATGTGTCAAATAACCAGAAAAAGAGAAAATTGTATGCATTTGTCATATGTACTACCTTTTAAAAAGGAAACGATAATAAGTTTGTTCATTTCAATTAAATAATTTTTTTTAAATAATCTCAACTCTGGATCTATTTAAGGTTCAATTTAACAGTGAGAATACCCCCCCCCCCCCCTCTTTTCAATCTCTGTATCATAATGATGTATGAATTTAAAGAAAAAGGTCGGCTGGTAAGTGAATTCTTGGTCTGGTAAAATATATATTTTTACCAGACCGTATGTCCTGTAAAAATTTTAGACTTTCGCATAGACTGAATTATGGCCAGTTCGCTTTAATAAATTAGTAGAGCACTTCTCTTGATTGATAAGGGGACTGGGTTCAAAACCTGATCTAGAACCTGGTTTCTTCCACAGTACATCTAACAGCTACTCATATTGGTATATTAGTTTGAACTTTAGTCTGTAAATGTCACAGTCTTCCACATTAAGTCTAACAGTTTTTTTATATTATTATATTAGATTGACCTCTAGTCTGTAAATGTCACAGTCTTCCACATTACATATATAAACTTTTTTTTATTATATTAGATTGACCTCTCTGCTAATGACACAGTCTAAGTTCAATATGTACACCAAAGAAATTAATTATGATGGTCTCGGTGAAGATTTTACTGTTAAAGGCTTAAATTGTGGGGGGAAAAGGGGGGGGGGGGGGCTTTAGGTTGGAGCTCCAATCTGGCAGATATGTTTAGTTTCTCTTTAGTACATGTAGTATATATAGTAGTATATTATATATATATATATATATATATATATATATATATATATATATATATATATATATATATATATATATATAAATATAAATATATAGATATATATATATATATATATATATATATATATATATATATATATATATATATATATATATATATAACTACTATATAAACTACATGTACTAAAAAAAATGCAATTGAAATCTGACTCAAGACATCAAAAAGCTGGAAAATATTTCTATGCATGTTCTTTAAATTTTCAAGACATAAATTTTTTTTAGATTTCAAAATACATTTTAAAAATCTTAATTATATCAGTATTGAAAGGTTTACTGCACCATATGAGCTGTTGTACACAAAGCAATATCTCTATGTCATGTTTTACAGGTGGCCCCAGTGGAAATGTTGTTTCTCCATTCCATGACATTCCTCTTTTTGCCAACACAGAGAAGACTGTCCTGAATATGGTGGTTGAAATTCCTCGCTGGACAAATAGTAAAATGGAGGTATAAAAATCCTTGATGAGATCCTAATATTAAATAATTCCATAAATAAATGAAAGATCTCCATTATGCATGTACTTCATTTACTTCAATTACCTCTGAGTAATTGCATTATGTTAAAGTCCTATATGAGCTGACAAGCTTGTTCAAGTAGATACATGTATATCAAGTATAGAGGTGTAACGATACAGCGATACATTGATCACATGAGCTCAAAATACGCATATCATATTATTAGATATGTATTGTGATATGGTAAGAGTTAATTTTTATTGTCTCACTTGAAAAATCTATGTAAAACCTAACGTATTGACATGTTCCCAAATGGAGGAAAACAAGGTAAATTTTGAATGATAAATCTTGAGACTGTGGATTCACCGTGATAAATTTTGTAAGCAATGTTAAGATATTCATTTCATATTTTCTACCACTGTGGAGGTTTGCAACACAGAAATGTGTAAAGATATCAGTTTGTTCAATTATTGACACCTGTGTCATTATACATTGTGTATTGCATGTCTGTATCGTGATACGTATCGTATTGCGATACTCAGGCCTAAATCAAGTATGCACAATCTGTTGATTGTGTATGAGCCATTTTTCATCGATGGATTAACAATATAGTTAATTGATTTTGATTGTTTTTAGATATGCAAGGAGGAGAAACTGAACCCCATTAAGCAAGATGTTAAAAAGGGAGCTTTGAGATTTGTGAAGAATGTTTTTCCACACCACGGCTACATTTGGAATTATGGTGCTTTTCCACAGGTATAGCAGGATGCTTTACTGAAGTGAAGACTAAACTTCACAGACGATTTGTTTTTAGCTCACCTGAACTAAAGGTTCAAGTGAGCTTTTCTGATCAAAAAGTGTCTGGTGTCCGTCTGTCATGTGTTGTCTGTAAACTTTTCACATTTTTTACTTCTTCTCCAGAACCACTGGGCTAATTTCAACCAAACTTGCCACAAAGTTTCCTTGTGTGAAGGGGATTTAAGTTTGTTCACAGGAAGTGCTCCAACCTCTTTCAAGGGGAGGTAATTAATAATTTGTGAAAATTTGGTGGCATCTTTTAAAAATCTTCTCAAGAACCACTGAACCAGAAGAGTTGAATCTTATGTGAAAGCTTCTTTACATACTGTAGATTCAAATTTGTTCAAATCATGATCCCCATGGATAGAGTGGGGCCACAACAGGGGATCAAAGTTATATCTTTAAAAATCTTCTCAAGAACAACAAAGCCATTATTTCTATTAGTCATATTAATATAGAAGCATCCTCGGCTGGTATAGATTCAAGATTGTTCAAATTATGACCCCTGTGGGTAGGGTTGGCCACAACAGGGGATCAGAGTTGTACATATGAAAATATAGGAAAATTCTTTACAAAAATATTCTCAAGAACAGCAAAGCCAAGATTAGTTATATTTATACTGAAGCATCCTCAGTGTAGATTCAAGATTGTTCAAATCACGATTCCTGGGTGTAGGGTGGGGCCACAACATGGAAACAAAGTTATCTGTAAAAGTCTCTAGAAAATATCTTCTAAAATCTTTTTAAGAGTAGCAAATCCATGATCAGTCATATTTGTATTGAATCTCTTCAGGCAGTGTAGATTGAAGTTTGTTTAAATTATAACCCCTGGGTATAGGGTGGGGCAGAAATGGGGGATCAAAGTTTTACATAGAAATATATAGGAGGTATCCTCCCAGAAAAAGTAAAGCCATGATTAGTCATATTTATATGGAAGCATCTGCAGGTAGTGTAGATTCAATTCTGTTCAAATCATGACCCCCAGGAATAGGGTGGGGCCACAATTGGCTATCAAAGTTATACAAAGGAATATTTAATTGTAAAGCACTTTTTATTCATGAGAACTTTATTTTCGCGTAATTACATGAGTTTGTCTGCTCTTGAAAATTTTATTCTATAAATAAATAATATATATTTGTAAATGTTAAGGATTATATATACAAAAATCACATCTTGTGAAAATTTTATCTCGCTTATAAATACCAGATAGCTACCTTGCGAAAATAAGTTGGCACAAAAATATAGCAATCTACAGTGGGGGGGGGGGGGGTGTCTCAAAAATCTCCTTCTCACTCAAGAAAGGCAAAGCCATGATTAGTCATATTTATATGGAAGCATCCACAGGTAGTGTAGATTAAAGTTTGTTCAAATCATGACCCCCTGGGGTTGGGTGGGGCCATAATATGTGATAAAAGTTTTACATTAGAATCTGAGAAAGAAAGAATCTGCTGATGAAAAACAGAAGGGCCATAGATACTCATGTGAGCATTGTGGCCCATGGGCCTCTTGGTTTTTAAGGGTTTTTTTCCATGAGTAGTAAATACTAGAGTAAGTATACAATTTTGCAAGATATGAGGTGATTTTCTGAACATGTTTAACTTTCTTAATTCTAGACCTACAAAATATTCAAATTATATGATTTCTTTTGTTTGAGGAATGAATTAGACAGAAATCATTTTCTACTTGGTGTTATAATGAACTACTTGTTTGGAATTACAAGGTTTTCATTCAAATACCTGGTTAATGTCACGTGGTTCTTTAGAACTGGTCTCATTAGCAAGGATATATTTGAGGTGAATAGTTGTTTAAATGCCAGTTTAGGACAACACATAGAGCACGATTAAAGTTTAAATTTTATTTATTCAATTCAACATTACAATATACATGTATATAATTTAATATAGATTTTCATATTTTATATGTTATGTGTACATTGTACAATAGAGCTGCTACGTGTCTTTGCTATGTCCAAATAGTGTGTTGTTGTTAATTGTACTTTCATTTGAAAGTAATAAATAGATTTAAATTAGAAACTAATTCCTTACAAACAAACATGATATTACAAAATTTGTAATCTTTTGTGTATATACTGCATCTTTAGACATGGGAGGATCCAAAGCATGAGACCCCTGAAACCAAAACCCTAGGAGATAATGACCCTCTGGATGTCTGTGAAATAGGTCAAAAGGTAACTATCTGAACAGTGTATGGGCTGTAGAGTTTATGTTGGGAATGTATCATTTAGCATTAGAGGATAAATTTATGAGTTGAATGATTATAAAGAGAACTGCAGGTTGAATACATTCTCAATATCAATATTATTGGGACTTGCACAGAATAGTTTTTATCAGAATATGTTTTAGGACATAATGCTTTTTAAATGTACATGTACCTAATATCTTGGGGGGGGGGGGGTGTTATGGTATCAATTGAAGTTCATAAGCTCTCCAGGCATTGTCTTGAGTGGATTTTAAAAACTTACCCAAACAGAATGTTTCAGTGTGTTGATGAATGGCAGAAGAAAAGAGGGCATATCGTTTTGATTTGAAAATATACACAATGAATACTGCATGTTTTATCATGATCTACAAACTATTTATTTACAAAATGCTGATACTGGTGTTTGTCTTAGAAGGGTGGGGGAAAAGTATATTTATGGTATGTGCAGAGGAATTTCCAAATGAATGTAGCTAAGTTCCTTTCACTGAAAATGTTTTGTAAGCTTAAAAGCAAGGCTTTTGATATTAATTAATAAAATTATAATAATCCTCCTTAAGTTTTTTCCGTTGATTTATATTTAAAAAAAAAAGTAGATGAATTTCAGCATCATAGTAAATGTTTGTTTACAGTCAAATGTGTCTGGTTAATTCAACCCTGTTTTAATCAGACCTAGGCTTAAAGTATCCAGTCTATAATGGATCTTTTGTTTAACTTGTTTATTTTTATATTATTACAAAAGCCCAAACTTTTGGTTGTTTTTCATGTTATTGAAGCCTTTCAGACATTTTATTTTTGTTTGTATTTTTAGGTCACCTGAGTCACTCAGGTGACCTATTGCTATCTGTTTTTGTCCGTCGTCGTGCGTTAACTTTTGAACATTTTTAACTTCTTCTCTAGAACCGCTCAACCAATTTCAACCAAATTTGGTATATAGCATATATGGGTGAAGGGGAACAAAAATTGTGAATTTCATGGTCCCTGCCCCCCCCCCCCCCCCCCCCGGGGCCTGAGGGGTGGGGCTAAAACCACCAAAAATAATGCAATCTTTAAAAATCTTCTTCTTTACTCCCGGACATGAAGCAGTCAAACTGTTGGCATCATTGTGATAAGCATTGAGCCCTCTACCAAAATTGTGAAATTCATGGCCCCAGGGTTAGGGGTTCTGGCCCCAGGGTGGGGCTATATAGATCATATAGTGAAAGTGCATAAATTCTTTGAAAATCTTCTTCTCTGCTCCTGGGTATTAAATAAAGGAACTAAGTACATAGTTATGATGAGCAAGACTGTCTCTTCCAAAATTGTGAAATTCATGGCCCCAGGGTCAGGGGTTCTGGTGTTAGGGCGGGGCTGTATTGATTATATAGTGAAAATGCATTAATTCTTTGAAAATCTTCTTCTCTGCTCCTGGGTATTAAATAAAGGAACTAAGTACATAGTTATGATGAGCAAGAGTGCCTCTTCCAAAATTGTGAAATTCATGGCCCCAGGGTCAGGGGTTCTGGTGTTAGGGCGGGGCTGTATTGATTATATAGTGAAAATGCATTAATTCTTTGAAAATCTTCTTCTCTGCTCCTGGGTATTAAATAAAGGAACTAAGTACATAGTTATGATGAGCAAGAGTGCCTCTTCCAAAATTGTGAAATTCATGGCCCCAGGGTCAGGGGTTCTGGTGTTAGGGTGGGGCTATATAGATCATATAGTGAAAGTGCATTAATTCTTTGAAAATCTTCTTCTCTGCTCCTGGGTATTAAATAAAGGAACTAAGTACATAGTTATGATGAGCAAGAGTGCCTCTTCCAAAATTGTGAAATTTATTGCCCCAGGGTCAGGGGTTCTGGCCCCAGGGTGGGGCTATATAGATCATATAGTGAAAGTGCATTAATTCTTTGAAAATCTTCTTCTCTGCTCCTGGGTATTAAATAAAGTTACCAAGTACATAGTTATGATGAGCAAGAGTGCCTCTTCCAAAATTTTGAAATTCATGGCCCCAGGGTCAGGGGTTTTGGTGTTAGGGTGGGGCTGTATTGATTATATAGTGAAAATGCATTAATTCTTTGAAAATCTTCTTCTCTGCTCCTGGGTATTAAATAAAGGAACTAAGTACATAGTTATGATGAGCAAGAGTACCTCTTCCAAAATTGTGAAATTCATGGCCCCAGGGTCAGGGGTTCTGGTGTTAGGGCAGGGCTCTATAAATTATATAGTGAAAATGCATTAATTCTTCGAAAATCTTCTTCTTTGCTCCTGGGTATTTAATAAAGTAACTAAGTACGTAGTTATGATGAGGAGGTGGGCCTCTTCCAGAATTGTGAAAGCCATGGCCCCTGGGTCAGGGGTTCTGGTGTTAGGGCGGGGCTCTATTGATTATATAGTAAAAATGCTTTAATTTTTTGAAAATCTTCTTCTCTGCTCCTGGGTATTATTTAAACAAACTAAGTGCATGGTTATGATGCATAAGGATGCCTTTTCAAAAATTGTGAATTTCATGGCCCCAGGGTCAGGGGTTCTGGTGTTAGGGTGGGGCTGTATTGATTATATAGTGAAAATGCATTGATTCTTTGAAAATCTTCTTCTCTGCTACTGGAGACTATTTAAACGCATAAGGATGCCTTTTCAAAAATTGTGAATTTCATGGCCCCAGGGTCAGGGGTTCTGGTGTTAGGGCGGGGCTCTATTGATTATATAGTGAAAATGCATTGATTCTTTGAAAAACTTCTCTGCTACTGGAGATTATTTAAACAAACTAAGTGCATGATTATGATAGACAAGGATGCCTCTTCCAAAATTTTTAAATATATGGCCTCAGTTTTTGGGGTTCTTGAGGAGGGGGGGGGGGCTAGGGCAACAATGCTTCATCTATCAGTGTATTTAACTTCTAAATTGTTGTATTATACTCAGGTGACCGTTAAGGCCCTTGGGCCTCTTGTTTTAATTTGTAATTTCATTTTGATACTCTTTAATTTTAGAATGCTTTTCACTGTGGAATCTTTTTAATTCGTGGGGGGAAATTTTCATGGGAAAATAAAATTTTACTTGTTAGAGGGGATGTAATTTCATGGGTTACTCGTTTATACTGTAGATTCAACGAATCAGTATGCTTACAAAATAAATGTTCTTGGGGATGTAAATTCGTAGGTAAGGGTGACCCACGAAATCCACAAACATTGGTCCCCCACGAACAATGTTGATTCCACAGTATATAGTTGCAGTTCATTATTTTTATATAACATAAATTATGTTCTTCTTTCAGCAAAATAACATTAAAAAAAGGTAAATGTATCAAAAGAATTTATGATTAATTATTTTTCCCAGGTTCATAAACGGGGAGCTGTAATCCAGGTGAAGGTCCTGGGTGTAATGTGTCTGATTGATGAGGGTTGGTGTTTATTCATTTTAATTTTAGTATATTAAGTTAACAGAAACTTATCGTGATTTCAAGCTTTAATGTAGCATTTAATTTTGTAAAAAGAACCTTTTTTTTCTTGAAACTAGTCCAATACTGTTATAGTTGACATATGTGATACATATACCACAGTCAGTATCTGATAAAGTTCAGTGAATCGGTAGATATTTACAATGAAAAAAATAATGTCTTTAAATTTTGTAACAGCAAAATTATTGAACCCAGGTCAAAAATTTTTAAATATTACCAAACTTTAGCGGTCTTGATTTTCTAACACTTTTTAGCTCACCTCGACGAAGTCGAGATGAGCTTATGCTATACCCCCGGCGTTGGCGTCGGCGTCCCAGTTAAAGTTTTAGGAGCAAGTCCATTCCCAAGTAACTATAAGCCCTACCTGGACCAAACTTGCATGGATGATGCATCTGGGGATGGACACTACCACACTTGCTTCGGATGCTGGATCTGACCTAGATTTTCCAGATGAGTGACCAGGTTAAAGTTTTTGGAGCAGGTCCATTCCCAAGTAACTATAAGCCCTACCTGAACCAAACTTGCATGGATGATGCATCTGGGGATGGACACTACCACACTTGCTTCGGATGCTGGATCTGACCTAGATTTTCCAGATGAGTGACCAGGTTAAGGTTTTTGAAGCAGGTCCATTCCCAAGTAACTATAAGTCCTACCTGGACCAAACTTGCATGGATGATGCATTTAGGGATGGACACTACCACACTTGCTTCGGATGCTGGATCTGACCTAGATTTTCCAGATGAGTGACCAGGTTAAAGTTTTTGGAGCAGGTCTATTCCCAAGTAACTTTAAGCCCTACCTGGGGCCATCATTAAAAATATCTTTGTTTCCCCTAACCCGACCCTAAAATCTCAAGTTGGGTAGGTAGGTAGGTAAAATGCTTTTTTTTCTGACAGCATTTTTGAAAATGCATTCTGGAAAATTGAATAATATCTTTATAAATAAGAAAGAACAAAAGAAACCGATTTTTAAACTGAATATCATACAAATGAAATTTAAAAGCAACATGTATGGTAAATTAATTCACAAATAATATTCATTTGAATTTGTGAAATGTCTCAGGCCAGTGTAAAGAGAAGATTCGCAAATACTCAACCATTGGACATCCGAGTATATTTTCCAAACCTACATGTACTATCATCTTCAAGTGCTTACACAGACAGAATGTCAAGGGCCTCACGTGGCAAAGTGATTCTAGTATTTCGTTTTGGAGTCACGACGTAATTTGGGAGCTTATTCTAAGTCTCAGGTCCCAATGTGGGACGTGGACACTGGTCAGTCGAACGACACCGTAAAAACATAGGTTCATGTCGCAGTATAGATGTTGGCACGAAAAGGATACCTTACTGATGCTTAATGATCAATGGTCATAAGTGCCGAGTAAAAGTCTAAATTTGGAGCCCTCCACCAGGCACATGTTCAAATGTTGTCTGCTCAACAATTTTTAAAGGGATTTTAAAGCAAAGATACAACCTATTTTCAAGGGCCTAGCTAAAGAAAAATACACTGGACGTCTGAGGAAGCCGTACCATAAGCCAATTTTAAAGATTTCAACACTATTTGGAAAGAATGAACATGTATATACTATGTCTAATTCAACCAAACCATATCTAAAAAGGATTAAAATGTCATTATCTAATGTTATACTCCTGTGATCCTGTATAGTAAAAATAGGATCATACATGAACTGATTATTAGATCAAAACGAATGAAATGCAGTGAAAATTGTTGATATGTATACACAAGGTGGACCCCTCATCTGCTCATGAGGTAGTTGCCATGCTTACTACGTATGTTAATTTTAGAAGACACATTTGTAAATACCATCTAAACACTGCTTAGTCATGGTATATTTAATTCACAAAATGTTTCAAAAGTGTAGGATTCTAATAAGTTAAAGATATATATATATATAGATAGATAGATATGTCGACGTCGCCATTGTTTAATTACACAAACTAACTCTCTGTGACCATATATTGTGGGTGCCAAATCAGAGTAGAACAAGAGCCGCCGTTCTGATAAAAATGGATTTTGATGAAATTGTATTTAATAAAGTTGATAAACAATAAAAAAAAATATTTGAATAATCTTATTAAAAAAAACTTTTCAGTCGGCGGGATTAAAGTGGGTCGGACGCATTAGGGGAAACAAAGGTATTTTTTATTTTGGCCTGGACCAAACTTGCATGGATGATGCATCTAGGGATGGATACTTCCACATTTGCCTTGGATGCTGGATCTGACCTAGATTTTCCAGATGAGTGACCAGGTTAAAGTTTTTGGAGCAGATACATTCCCAAGTAACTATAAGCCCTACCTGAACCAAACTTGCATGGATGATGCATCTAGGAATGGACACTTCCACACTTGCTTCGGATGCTGAATCTGACCAAGATTTTCCAGATGAGTGAATTTTAGCCATATTTTAATCAAATTAGCATGGATGATGTATCTTAGGATGGACACTTTCAGACTTGTTTCGGATTCTGAATCTGACCTACATTTTCCAGATGAGTGACCAGGGTAATGTTTTTGGAGTAGCTATATAATATTATGGCATGTTGTGATTAAACTTGCATGGATGATGCATCTAAGGATGAAAACTTCAAGACTTGCTTTGGATGTTGGAACTGACCAAAATTTTCTTGATTAGTAAACAGGTTTAAAGCTTTTTTGAGCAGGTTTATTTCCAAGTGACTGTAAGTCCTTCTTAAACCAAACTTGTATGGATATTGATCTTGGGATGAACACTAACTAGAAAAAATATGATGTGAGATTTGCCTTACTTATAGATAACCTTCGTTGAGGTGAGCTTCGTAATCTTTGATTACCTATGTTTAAAAAGGACAGTACTATATTTACAAATCAAATACTGTAAGGATAAAAAAATTTAAATTGGAGAAACATTTTATAAAATCTTAATTAGGGCCCAGCAAGGATTTGTGGATGCCCTATAGTAATTACTCTGTCTGTCTGTCATTCTTCCGTTCACAAATTTTCAGTTTTTAGCTCACTTGAGCTGAAAGCTCAAGTGAGCTTTTCTGATCACATTTTGTCCGGCGTCCGTCTGTCTGTCCGTCTGTCTGTCTGTAAACTTTTCACATTTTCGACTTCTTCTCAAGAACCACTGGGCCAATTTCAACCAAACTTGCCACAAAGTATCCTTGGGTAAAGGGGATTCAAGTTTGTTCAAATGAAGGGCCATGCCCTCTTTCAAGGGGAGATAATTAGGAATTAGTGAAAAAATAATGGCAACATTTAAAAATCTTCTTCTCAAGAACCATAGGGCCAGGAAAGATGAAACTCAAGTGGAAGCATCCTCAGGTAGTGTACATTCAAGTTTGTTCAAATCATGACCCCCGGGGGTAGGGCGGGGCCACAATGGAGGATCAAAGTTTGACATAGAAATATATAGGAAAATATCTATAAAAATCTTCTTCTCAAGAATAGCAAAGCCATGATGAGTCATATTTATATGGAAGCATCCTCAGGTAGTGTAGATTCAAGTTTGTTCAAACCATGACCCCCGGGGGTAGGGCGGGGCCACAATGGAGGATTAAAGTTTGACATAGAAATATATAGGAAAAATGTTTAATAATCTTCTTCTCAAGAACAGCAAAGCCATGATGAGTCATATTTATATGGAAGCATCTTCAGGTAGTGTAGATTCAAGTTTGTTCAAACCATGACCCCAGGGGGTAGGGCAGGGCCACAATGGAGGATCAAAGTTTTACATAGAAATATATAGGAAAAATCTTTAATAATCTTCTTCTCAAGAACAGCAAAGCCATGATGAGTCATATTTATATGGAAGCATCTTCAGGTAGTGTAGATTCAAGTTTGTTAAAATCATGACCCCAGGGGGTAGGGCGGGGCCACAATGGAGGATCAAAGTTTTATATAGAAATATATATATAGGAAAAATCTTTGAAAATCTTCTTCTCAAGAACAGCAAAGCCATGATGAGTCATATTTATATGGAAGCATCCTCAGGTAGTGTAGATTCAAGTTTGTTCAAATCATGACCACCGGAGGTAGGGCAGGGCTGCAATGGACTATCAAAGTTGTACATAGAAATTTATAGGAAAAATCTTCTTCTCAGGAACAGCAAAGCCCAGATTGTTCATATTTATATGGAAGCATCCACAGGTAGTGTAGATTCAAATTTATTCAAATCATGACCCCGGGGGTAGGGCGGGGCCACAATGGACTATCAAAGTTTTACATAGAAATGTATAGGAAAAATTTTAAAAATCTTCTTCTCAGGAACGGCAAAGCCCTGATTGATCATATTTATGGGGAAGCATCCTCAGGTAGTTAGATTCTATTTTGTTCAAATCATGACCCCCGTGGGTAGGATGGAGCCACAATGGAGGATCAAAGTCTTAAATAGAAATATATAGGAAAATATCTTCTGATGAAGAACTGCAAACCATGATTAGTCATTTTGATATGGAAGCATCCTCAGGTAGTGTAGATTCAATTTTGTTCAAATGATGATCCCCAGGGGTTGGATGGGGCCCATTGGGGGATCGAAAGTTTTGCATAAGAACATAAAGACAAAATATTTCTTCTCAAGAACAGGAAAGCTATGTTTAGTCATATTGATATGGAAGCATCCTCAGGTAGTGTAGATTCAAGTTCAAATGATGACCCCTGGGATAGGGAGGAGCCACAATGGAGGATCAAATTTTTACAAAGGAATATATGGGAATATTTTTTTAAAATCTTCTCAAGTACAATAAAGCCATTTGTTATATTGACATGGAAGCACATCAGGTAGTTTAAAATTCAAGCCCCCCCCCCCCCCCCCCCCACAATGGAGGATCAAATTTTTACAAAGGAATATATGGGAAAATTTTTTTTTAAATCTTCTCAAGTACAATAAAGCCATTTGTTATATTGACATGGAAGCATCATCAGGTGGTTTAAAATTCAAGCCCCCCCCCCCCCCCCCCCCCCCGGAATCTTTTCAATACTGAACTGATTTGTGCTTTTGCCTAGCCAATGTGCTCAGGTGAGCGATGTGGCCCATGGGCCTCTTGTTTCCAATAACTTTTTTATGCCCCTGGATCGAAAGATCCCGGGGGTATATTGTTTTTGTCCTGTCTGTCTGTTTATCTGTTTGTCTGTCTGTCTGTTGTCAACTTTAACCTTGCCCATAACTTTTGATTGGTTGGAGCTATGACTTTCATATTTCACATGTGTATTCCTTGTGACAAGACCTTTCTTTGGGTACCATCATATTTTACCTTTTGACCTTGACCTTGGAGTTTGACCCACTTTTGCAAAATTTTATGAGACTTTAACCTTGGCCATTACTTCTGAACAGTTGGTGCTTGGGGTTTCAAACTTCACATGTGTATTCTTTGTGACAAGGCCTTTCTTTGGATACCAACAACTTTGACCTTTTGACCTTGACCTTGGAGTTTGACCTACTTTTGAGAAACTTTAACCTTGGCCAAGACTTTTGAACAGTTGGTGCTTGGGGTTTCAAACTTCACATGTGTATTCCTTGTGACACGACCTTCTTCTTGATATCAACCTCTTTGACCCTTTGACTTTGACCTAGGAGTTTGACTACTTTTGAAAAACTTTAACCTTGACCATAACTTCTGAATGGTTAGAGCTAGGGCCTTCATACTTCACATATGTAATCCTTGTGACAAGACCTTTGTTTGGATGCCAACCACTTTGACCTTTTGACCTTGACATAGGAGTTTGACCCACGTTTGAAAACTTTAACCTTGGCCATAACTTTTGAATGGTTGATGCTAGGGCTTTCATACTTCACATATGTAATCCTTGTGACATTACCTTCCTTTGGATACCACCCACTTTGACCTTTTGACCTTGACATAGGAGTTTGACCTACTTTTGAAAAACTTTAACCTTGGCCATAATTTTTGAATGGTTGGTGCTAGGGCTTTCATACTTCACATATGTAATCCTTGTGTCAAGACCTTTGTTTGGATACCAACCACTTTGACCCTTTGACCTTGACATAGGAGTTTGACCTACTTTCGAAAAACTTTAACCTTGGCCATAACTTTTGAATGGTTGGTGCTAGGGCTTTCATACTTTACATATGTAATCCTTGTGACAAGACCTTCCTTTGGATATCAACAACCTTGACCTTGACTTTGATGCTTCACTTACTTTTAAAAAACTTTAACCTTCGCCATAACTTTTGAACAGTTGCAGCTAGAGCTTTCAAATTTAACATTTTTTATCTTTTGGCCTGGATTTTGACTTGCATTTGAGAAACTTTAACCTTTGCCATAAGCTTCCATACTGGGGCATCAGTGTTTCACAAACACATCTTGTTTTTATAGTTGACCAATTAAGTGAAATTTGGTATGTTGGTTGAATAGGCAGTAAGACATATTTTGATGCTAAGTTTGATTCTCTGTGTCATCCAGTGGAGGTGGGGTGATGGGGTAGATTCCTTAATTTTATATAAGAATGAATGGGCAAAGAGAGATAACTACTTAGAATGTTACTATTGTAAACTGTGAAAGCTGCATTGAGTCCAGTGGGATTAATTAACTTTCCTGTTGAAGAAAATCCAAAGCATCATCTTTATCTGTCACATTGAGATTAAGAGAGATAACTACTTAGAATGTTACTTTTGTAAACTATGAAAGCTGCAATGAGTCCTGTGGGATTGATTAACTTTCCTCTTGAAGAAAATGCAAAGCATTATCTTTATCTGTCGCATTGAGATTAATTAACACCTCTGTCAGCAAATGAAGTTTGTTTTGGAGTTAAGGTCAATTCTGAATGATGTTTACAATTCTTTAAAATGTGGATTTAAATAATGTTCATACTTTATTTTGGTAAAATACACAATGAGTTATGATTTTATTGAATTCTATAAAAAAGATATAGATAAAAAAAAATTTCTTTTTTTTTCTTTTTTTTGTTTGTTTGTTTGTTTTTGTTTTTGTTTTTTTTTTTTGCTGCCTTATGTAAATTCAAGAATACTATTAATTTTAATAGGTAGTCTGATAATAACCTCATTCTATCATTCCTGAAAAAGTTCTTATTGTAAACTTAGAAGAAAAGGATGAGAGAGCAGTACAATCCCCTGGGATTAATTATCTTGCCTGCTGCAGAAAATTTTTGAAGCTTATCTTTATCTGACACTTTCAGTTAAAGTAACACCTTTGTCTGCAACTGATGTTTGTTTTAAAGTCAAGGTCAAGCCTGGGTGATATTTGCATTCACTGAACAGTGGCATTTTATAAAACACATGCTTTATTCTTGTTTAAATATACATTTAATTGAGTTATTGTAGATATGATTTTTTTTACTGCCTTATGTAAATACAAGGGTACTATTTACAGGTTGTTGGATATTTAGGAGTTATCTTGAAATTTGATAAATACAGTTGCTGTTGCATATTCTTCTTCATATATTTTAAATTTTTGTAATCAAGTAAAATTTTCATTCCATAAGCTGCACCCTTATATTTCTACCCCTTGGGGGGCCTTGCTGACTGGTCAGTTTTCTAGTTGGTATTTAGTAATGGGGTATTTACTTTATTTCTGAAATGAAGATATGGAAAAGAACAAGTGAAGGTACATGTAGTACGTCCATGGTAGATACAACAAGATACAATACATGTATATAAATTTCCAATATCCAATATATTTGATCTATTGTACTCCTCACTTTATTACATTGTTAGTATCAATGTTTTCAGGGTTTGCTACAAAAAGCTATTTGGTTTTGATTTTTTACTTAAGATATGGATATGACTTCACCATTGTATCTTTTTTTAGTTTTATTTAAGATATGGATTTGATTTCATCATTGTACCTATAAATTTTTTAGGTGAGACAGATTGGAAGATAATTGTCGTTGATGTGACTGACCCATTAGCCTCTGAATTAAATGGTAAGAAAAAGTAATATTGTAAAAGATTTATGCTTTGTATACAGTACTTAGCCTCATGCTTAGAGTATGCAGGACTGTAAACATTGTCAGTTTCTAAATATATTGTTCATGTATATAACAGGCAGTTAAGCCATTCTTTTTTATTTTAATATTTGCAGACATAGAAGATGTAGATAAACACATGCCTGGGTTTCTCAAAGTAAGAGGCCTATAATTTTTTGTATATTATACATGTAGGTACTTGAAGACACTGAAAGTTCATGTGGATTATAAAGTGTCTATCATCCCTCTGCAAAAAAATTAAAGTGTTAATCCTTAGTTTCTGTTAGATTTCAATAAAACTTCATATGCAAATACACTGCATTCAAGATGCATAATTCCCTATCAGTTTTTAGGTCACCTGAGTCACTCAGGTGACCTATTGCTATCTCTTTTCGTCCGTCGTCGTCTGTCGGTCGTAAACTTTTGAACATTTTCAGCTTCTTCTCTGGAACCAGTGAACCAATTTCAACCAATTTTGGCATATAGCATCTATGGGTGAAGGGGAACAAAAATTGTGAATTTCATGGTCCCTGCCCCCCTGGGGCCTGAGGGGTGGGGCCAAAACCATCAAAATTAATGCAATCTTTAAAAATCTTCTTCTTTACTCCTGGACATCAAGCAGTCAAACTGTTGGCATGATTGTAATAAGCATTGAGCCCTCTACCAAAATTGTGAAATTCATGGCCCCAGGGTCAGGGGTTCTGGTGCTAGGGTGGGGCTATATAGATCTCATAGTGAAAGTGCATTATTTCTTTGAAAATCTTCTTCTCTACTCCTGGGTATTATTGAAACAAATTGAATACATAGTTATGATAAGCAAGGGTGACTCTACCAAAATTGTGAAATTCATGACCCCAGGGTCAGGGGTTCTGGTGTTAGGGCGGGGCTATATAGAAGATATAGTGAAAGTGCATTATTTCTTTGAAAATCTTCTTCTCTACTCCTGGGTATTATTGAAACAAATTGAATACATAGTTATGATGAGCAAGGGTGACTCTACCAAAATTGTGAAATTCATGGCCCCAGGGTGAGGGGTTCTGGTGTTAGGGCGGGGCTATATAGAAGATATAGTGAAAGTGCATTATTTCTTTGAAAATCTTCTTCTCTACTCCTGGGTATTATTGAAACAAATTGAATACATAGTTATGATAAGCAAGAGTAACTCTACCAAAATTATGAAATTCATAGCCCCGGGGTTGAGGGGTTCTGGTGCTAGGGCGGGGCTATATAGATCATATAGTGAAAGTGCATTATTTCTTTGAAAATCTTCTTCTCTACTCCTGGGTATTATTGAAACAAATTGAATACATAGTTATGATAAGCAAGAGTGACTCTACCAAAATTGTGAAATTCATGGCCCCTGGGTCAGGGGTTCTGGTGTTAGGGCGGGCTATATAGAAGATATAGTGAAAGTGCATTATTTCTTTGAAAATCTTCTTCTCTACTCCTGGGTATTATTGAAACAAATTGAATACATAGTTATGATAAGCAAGGGTGACTCTACCAAAATTGTGAAATTCATGGCCCCTGGGTCAGGGGTTCTGGTGCTAGGGCGGGGCTCTTTTGATTATATAATGAAAATGCATTATTTCTTTGAAAATCTTCTTCTCTACTCCTGGGTATTATTGAAACAAATTGAATACATAGTTATGATAAGCAAGAGTAACTCTACCAAAATTGTGAAATTCATAGCCCCAGGGTCAGGGGTTCTGGTGCTAGGGCGGGGCTATATAGATCATATAGTGAAAGTGCATTATTTCTTTGAAAATCTTCTTCTCTACTCCTGGGTATTATTGAAACAAATTGAATACATAGTTATGATGAGCAAGGGTGACTCTACCAAAATTGTGAAATTCATGGCCCCAGGGTGAGGGGTTCTGGTGTTAGGGCGGGGCTATATAGAAGATATAGTGAAAGTGCATTATTTCTTTGAAAATCTTCTTCTCTACTCCTGGGTATTATTGAAACAAATTGAATACATAGTTATGATAAGCAAGAGTAACTCTACCAAAATTATGAAATTCATAGCCCCGGGGTTGAGGGGTTCTGGTGCTAGGGCGGGGCTATATAGATCATATAGTGAAAGTGCATTATTTCTTTGAAAATCTTCTTCTCTACTCCTGGGTATTATTGAAACAAATTGAATACATAGTTATGATAAGCAAGAGTGACTCTACCAAAATTGTGAAATTCATGGCCCCTGGGTCAGGGGTTCTTGTGCTAGGGTGGGGCTCTTTTGATTATATAATGAAAGTGCATTATTTCTTTGAAAATCTTCTTCTCTACTCCTGGGTATTATTGAAACAAATTGAAAACATAGTTATGATAAGCAAGAGTAACTCTACCAAAATTGTGAAATTCATAGCCCCAGGGTCAGGGGTTCTGGTGCTAGGGCGGGGCTATATAGATCATATAGTGAAAGTGCATTATTTCTTTGAAAATCTTCTTCTCTACTCCTGGGTATTATTGAAACAAATCGAATACATAGTTATGATGAGCAAGAGTGACTCTACCAAAATTGTGAAATTCATGGCCCCAGGGTCAGGGGTTCTGGTGCTAGGGCGGGGCTATATAGATCATATAGTGAAAGTGCATTATTTCTTTGAAAAGCTTCTTCTCTTCTCCTGGGTATTATTTAAACAAATACATGGTTATGATAAGCAAGGATGCCTTTTCCAAATTTGTGAATTTCATGACCCCTGGATCAGAGATTCTGATGTTAGGGCGGGACTCTATTTATTATATAGTGAAAATGCATTAATGCTTTAAAAATCTTCTCTGCACCTGGGCATATCAGAGGCAAAAAGAGTAAAAGTTTTAATAAGGAAGCATATTTTTACCAGATTTTTGAACATCAAGACCATTTGGTCAAGTGTTCTAGTCCAGACCAGGGCTCTATTAATTTGTATTCTACTGAGAGGAGTTATTCCCCTTTGCCATTTACTTGTGATAATTAATCACTGTAAATAATGTACTCGAAAGGTTAATAGAATAAGAGAATTATGCAAGAATTTTTATTGTATAATACAAAAAGTACTTTCATAGTTTTAATGATCAGGTAGACTTGTCTTATTAAGGTTTTCCATCCCTAATAGGAACTAATTCTCTATCCTTAAATATCAATCACGTATATAATACTCTGATATTAATTCAAAGAACTTTACAATAAAAAAGGATTTACCAAGTGAAAGTTTCAAAAACGTAATTAACTGAGCAGTATTTAATTAATAGAAATTGCATTGAAGTCTATGGAGACAAGTGATTTTTTTAAAATAAAAATTCAGATAATAAGAATATCAATAACTACTGTGGTGGAAAGGTCCATTAAATCATTAGAAATAGAATGACAATTGAAAACAATTTTTTTACCGTATATTTTTTTAAAATTGATTTTTATTACTTAAAAAAAGAGGGAGATAACTCTTCAACAAAGGTCAAGTCATAAATTAGGACACTTCCATTCTTACATGCTAATAGTAATAAATGGAGATTATGTCTAAATATACTGAGTATTCCACCCGTACACATCTGTTATGTATTCAAATTCATTGAATCTGAGGCTATTAGGGATGGAATACCAGTACCTTAAATGTTCATCAAAGACCAAGAGTCTTACTCAGGCCAATGTAAGAGATTTCCACAAGGAATTAAAAGAGTACAGAAGCACTGATAGTTTCTTAATATACTGTCTGGTGAGAGTGATAAATAGGGAACAGATTAGAACCTAATTTATGAACTGTTAATGAATACTAGACTAATTATTTTGTTAATCCTGATCACCCTATTTTTCTTGCTTTTGGGCAACAAAGCTTCACCTTTCAGTTCATTTTATACTCTATGGATCCTCTAAATTGTTGTATTATACTCAGGTGACCGTTAAGGCCCTTGGGCCTCTTGTTTTTTATTTCCATGAAAGGTGTTGCCACAGTTACTAAATGTGTGTGAAAATCTTTCAAGGTTTTTTTTACTATAGTTTTGATTTGATTCAATTAAATTTTGGTCAAATGTAGAAAAACATCAAGATACTTAATTTTGTGCATCCCCCTCAACCCCCACCCTCCAGTCTATTATAAGTACAACCCAGTAGAGCTTCAGTCTCATCAGAGATACTTCTTGTGTACAAGGTTGCATTATATACAAACCCCTGTTGTTAACAGTTTTGATAGGTGAAAATGTATGAAATAAGGCCTGTCTTGAAATGTATTTGATTCATAGTAAATGTTTGACATAGGCTCAAAAACCATATTTAATTTGAACAACCCCATGTTGATCAGTATTGTTGTAGAAATCTTTTATGAAGTTTCATAATTTTTTTTCAGGCAACTTATGAATGGTTTAGAATTTACAAGATTCCAGATGGCAAACCAGAAAATCAATTTGCTTTCAATGGTGAAGCGAAAAATAAGGTAGCTAGATATTTTCTTCAGAAATGGAAGATGAATTGGTATTACATAAAATTAGAAGGGTTGTCCCAAAAAGTTGAAGACAGGGCAATCATTTAGTTTCTCTTTGCCAACATGTCTTTTTTTTTTTCTTATCATAATAAAAAGCAACATTTAATGATCATGAATTTCAAGTTTCATAGTTAAAACATATTTGATAAGAAAATAATATAAAAATAAAGAAAGCATATGAATGTAAGCTGGCACACAAAAGCAAACGTTTGACATTTCTTAAAACATGATCATTCTTTTTAAAAATACTGGCATTTGTGCACAACACGTCTCATGGGATTTTTCATTGATTTCCAAATACACTGATAAACCACTCTTGAATCATGGACATGTTAAAATACACCACTGTCCTTCTTTCATGATCATATTTAAATCTCAGTTCTTGAAATTTCTTCTAACATTGTACATGTAAAAGACAGAAAATACTTGTAGTGTAACAAGACACATAACTTTCCTCCTAACATTCCTCCTCTGAAATTGACAATCATTACTTCTAAGGCCTTTCTATTTTTATACCCCACGCAACAAGTTGCGGGGTGTATAATGTTTTTTACCCTTCCGTACGGCAGTCAGTCAGTCTGTCAGCCCTGTTTTTTGTCGGCGCAACTCCTCTTACTTAAACCGCTGCACAGAATTTCGTCAAACTTTGTAGATATATAGGACACAGTGTGTAGTTGTGTATATCGCCAGGAAATTACGATTCCCTTATTTTTCTAGGAATTTCCACATTTTTCAACTTAGATTTTTGGCCATATACTGAATATAGAGATGAGCAGTTTGTCAGCACAACTCCTCTTAAACTGCTGCACAGAATTTCGTCAAACTAAATGTAGTTATTTAGAGCACAGTGTGTAGATGTGCAAATTGCCAGGAAATTCTGATTCCTTTATTTTTCTGGGAATCTAGGCACTTTTCAACTTAGATTTTTGGCCATATCTTAAATATAGAGATGAACAGTTTGTCAGCGCAACTCCTCGTAAACCGTTGCACAGAATTTCGTCAAACTTTGCAGATATTTAGGACACAGTGTGTAGTTGTGCATATTGCCAGGAAATTACGATTCCATTATTTTTAGGTCACCCGAGTCACTCAGGTGACCTATTGCTATCCGTTTTTGTCTGTCGTCGTGCGTTAACTTTTGAACATTTTCAACTTCTTCTCTAGAACCGCTCAACCAATTTCAACCAATTTGGGCATATAGCATCTTTGGGTGAAGGGGAACAAAAATTGTGAATTTCATGGTCCCTGCCCCCCTGGGGCCCCAGGGGTGGGGCTAAAACCACCAAAATTGATGCAATCTTTAAAAATCTTCTTCTTTACTCCTGGACATCAAGCAGTCAAACTGTTTGCATGATTGTAATAAGCATTGGGCCCTCTACCTAAATCGTGAAATTCATGGCCCCAGGGTCAGGGGTTCTGGTGCTAGGGTGGGGCTATATAGATCATATAGTGAAAGTGCATTATTTCTTTGAAAATCTTCTTCTCTTCTCCTGGGTATTATTTAAACAAACTAAGTGCATGATTATGACAAGCAATGATGCCTTTTCCAAAATTGTGAAATTCATGGCCCCAGGGTTGGGGGTTCTGGTGTAAGGGCGGGGCTCTATTGATTACATAGTGAAAATGCATTAATTCTTTGAAAGTCTTCTTCTCTGCTCCTGGGTATTATTTAAACAAACTAAGTGCATGATAATAGTGCACAAGGATGATTTTTCCAAAATTGTGAAATTCATGGCCCCAGGGTTAGGGGTTCTGGTGGTAGAGCAGGGCTCTATTGATTATATAGTGAAAATGCATTAATTCTTTGAAAATCTTCTTCTCTGCTCCTGGATATTATATAAACAAACTAAGTGCATGGTTATGATAAGCATTGATGCCTTTTTCAAAATTGTGAATTTCATGGCCCCTGGGTCAGGGGTTCTGGTGGTAGGGCAGGGCTCTATTGATTATATAGTGAAAATGCATTAATTCTTTGAAAATCTTCTTCTCTACTCCTGGATATTATATAAACAAACTAAGTGCATGTTTATGATAAGCATTGATGCCTTTTCCAAAATTGAGAATTTCATGGCCCCTGGGTCAGGGGTTCTGGTGGTAGGGCGGGGCTCTATTGATTATATAGTGAAAATGCATTAATTCTTTGAAAATCTTCTTCTCTGCTCCTGGGTATTATTTAAACAACCTAAGTGCATAGTAATGGTGCACAAGGATACTTTTTCAAAAATTGTGAAATTCATGGTCCCAGGGTCAGGGATTCTGGTGCTAGGGCGGGGCTATATAGAAGATATAGTGAAAGTGCATTATTTCTTTGAAAAATCTTCTTCTCTACTCCTGGGTAT
Source organism: Saccostrea echinata (assembly GCF_033153115.1). Lineage (NCBI taxonomy): Eukaryota > Metazoa > Mollusca > Bivalvia > Ostreida > Ostreidae > Saccostrea > Saccostrea echinata. Next base: position 7,566,005 of record NW_026889751.1, read on the forward strand.
AATTGAAACAAATTGAATATATAGTTATGATAAGCAAGGGAGACTCTACCAAAATTGTGATATTCATGGCCCCAGGGTCCGGCGTTCTGGTGTTAGGCCGGGGCTATATAGATCATATAGTGAAAGTGCATTATTTCTTTGAAAAATCTTCTTCTCTACTCCTGGGTATTATTGAAACAAATTGAATACATAGTTATGATAAGCAAGGGTGACTCTACCAAAATTGTGAAATTCATGGCCCCAGGGTCAGGGGTTCTGGTGCTAGGGTAGGGCTATATAGATCATATAGTGAAAATGCATTATTTCTTTGAAAATCTTCTTCTCTACTCCTGGGTATTATTGAAACAAATTGAATACATAGTTATGATAAGCAAGGGTTACTCTACCAAAATCGTGAAATTCATGGCCCCAAGGTCAGGGGTTCTGGTGCTAGGGAGAGGGGGGGGGGGGGGGGGTCTATTGATAATATAGTGAATCTGTAGTAAAAATGCATTATTTTTTTTTGGAAAATCTTCTCTGCACCTGGTCATATCAGAGGCAAAAAGAGTAAAAGTTTTAATAAAGATTTTTGAACATCTGGACCATTTGGTCAAGTGTTCTGGTCCTGGCCAGGGCTCTATTAATTTGTTTTCAACTGAGGGGAGTTTTCCTCCCCTTTGCCATTTACTTTTGATAATTAATCACTGTAAATAATGTACTTGAAAGGTTAATAGAATAGGAGAAGTATGCAAGATTATTTATTGTATAATACATAAAGTACTTTTATAGTTTAAATGATTAGGTAGACTTGTAAGTAATAGATAAATAAAAAATGAGACAAAAATAACTTGTCTAATTCAATGTTCATCAAAGACCAAAAGAGTCCAATGTAAGAGATTTCATCAAGGAATTAAAATGGTACAGAATCACTGATAATTTGTTAATGTACTGTATGGTGATAGTGATAAATGGGGAACAGATTAGAACCTAATTTATGAACTGTTAATGAAAACTAGACTAATTATTTTGTTGATCCTGATCACCCTATTTTTCTTGCTTTTGGGCAACAAAGCTTCACCTTTCAGTTCATTTTATACTCTATGGATCCTCTAAATTGTTGTATTATACTCAGGTGACCATTAAGGCCCTTGGGCCTCTTGTTGGCCTTAGAGTTTTGGATATTATTGAAGAAACTTTCCAGCCACGTAATAAGGAAATACACTGGAATCAGCTTTAACAGTGAAATTGTATGTGAAATATTTTTGGACCTTAAAAGACCCCTATTCATGTTGAGATCAAAATATTAATGATTCAACACACACCTACAAAAAATCTTGGATAGAAGTACACAAAAATCCCCCCCCCCCCCCCACACACACACACACACAAATGCACATACACACATCAAATTAGTGCTTTGCCTTAAATAATTTCATAAGATTTGAATGTCCTTAAATGAAAGGAGTTTTGATGAGAAGATTTTTGCAAGTATTCCCCTTTTTGAATTATACTTTGTATTTTAAGTGCACCGTGGATTTCATTATGTGTTGCATTATCAAGTTTTGGGGAAGCGTGGGGTATGTGAGCTTGCTCACTTTTCTTTCATCAATGATGAGTTGAACTGTCATTAAATCAGCCTTATAAACCGTCATAATATTATTACTATGAAAGATATTTATTTTAAGAATTCACTATTTTAAGTGACATTTAATAAATGATATTCACACAAAAATTGGTAACGATTAGTTGAATGTTTACAAACTTATAAACATTGTCTACAATTTTGGGGCAATCATCAGATATTGTTTATTAATGATATTCGCTGTTCCTTTTATACGTATTTTTTACACAGTTGACTGTAGGTGTTTTGTTACACCATCTTCGCTATCCAAGGGTTTCTGATCCAAAATAAATTTCGGACTGGAAACCCTTGGCTAGCGAAGATGCTGTTACACATAATTAACATACATTTATAATCTACATATGTTTTTTCAGTGACACAAAATCCAGCATGTGTTAATGTCATTGTTGAACTTTTGTGCTACCAAATTTATATGTAGGATGACAAGCTAATATAACAATACAAGCTTTGGCATTTGTAATGATATCATGTTATGGTCAATTTTTACTCTTTCTTCTGTTTTTTGAATTTTTGGAATATTGTCATAGTTCCCCCTCTAAATACTGTACATATTTAACGGTTAAACATATTTTACTGCCTCTCTAATATACATAATAATACATGATTTAAGGATACATACACATGTAACACAAACAAAATTTTGATGCCTGGATTGATATAGATTTTTTGACTGATTCTGATGAGAAATGACATATATAATAAATCCCTAAAATATCAAGAAATCGTAAGTTTTCTTTGGTGCTTAATTATGTGACTTTGTTTTGTTTTCTATGTAATTCTGTACAAATTTTGCATATATATATATATATTTTTAACATTGTGAGAAAATCTTACAGAGTTCTCCCACTTTTACTGGTAAACATTATTCAGGTTACGTAGGCCTTTCAACTAATTTTTCAAGTTATACGTATGGTAAAAAACAATTGATAGATATATTTGTAGGTATGTGGAATTCTCAAAAAAAGATTATAATCTATAGATACCTTTAATTAAGTCATAAAAAAATGATTATTAATATTTGATTTGTACGATGTGGTGTTTTAAGGACAGGTAACTCAAGTGTAAAACATGACCAACAAAGTGCCGATTTTTGAGTTATCATTTATAGGAATGACATATAGGCTGCTTCAATTGGTATTGTTATGTACACAAAAGGGTTCCTTATATTCTTTGGTACACAAAAGGGTTGACCAAAACAAGGAGAATGTCTTCAATCTATACCTGGAATAACGGGATCAATGAATGGGGAACGGACTATATTCAAGATTTTTAACTCTCCCTAACAGTTGTTATGAAGAAGAAAATATAATGCCATGTTTTTTGTTTGTGCATTGTTGTGCTTCATCTATAAAGATAAGTATTTCTACAATTAAATGCAACCATAAATTATTTTATTCTTTTCACTAAGCACGAAGAAGAACGATCAAGTATAAAAATTTAATCAGGTCAAAATTAAGAAGGGGGATGGATTTCACTTATATTTTTATTAAAAATTTCACTTATATATTTTTTGTACAGTGTCGGTAACTACATGATAATTAAGTTGAACATTTGAGCTAAATTTTAAAACCACTGGATTTCCCTGACAGTGAAGGAACACTTGGGAAATGCTAAAACATGACATCCTTGAAAACAATTAGCTTCCTCGGACCCGCTCTAAACAAGTTCCGGTAATGGGTTATCGTTCTTTTCATCGAACCCTAGCGGCAGTTGAAAGGCCTAGGTTACGTACTTGAATATAAATCTGTGAGAAATATTGCTGATTTCTAAAAAAAAAAAAAAAAAACTTGCAGTGAAGTGTATATAGGTTAATAATTTGATTGAAGGACTTTTTTTTTTACAGGAGTATGCCATGAAGGTTGTTAAAGAGTGTAATCAACAGTGGCAAAAATTAATTGGCAAAGAATGTGAAAATAACGGTCTGTCATGGTAAGTGGTATTTGACAGATGCGTGGTAGTGAATATACCAAGAGTACTTAGTTGTACATTACACTTGAGTGACTGGATCATATAGAATGGACAGTCAATGTATTAAAAGTTCTGGTACTATGTAACACAGTAATGGAATACAAAAGACAGAATTTACAAATAATTATTATACAGTGTTTATAAAATACAGTACAAATGTTGGTGATGAAGTTCTTGCTTCTTCTTGATTTTTTTTTTCAACCTTCATCTTATAATGAAGGCAAGCTTTGCCTTCTACCTTAAACTAAACCAAATAAAGAGCTGTTAAAATATGATGAAAATTCCGGATTTTAATTGCAAAATAACCAGTGTTTTTTTTTTTTCTTTTAAATTAATCAATGTTTTTAGAAGTTTTATCAATTAACATTGTATTCTTGAAATTTTTGTTTACAAACATGATAAGGGTCTTTAAAAAATATTGTATGTTTCAGAAGATTGAGAACTAGAAAGATTTTGTTTTAATAGCGGTAATTTTCATTGATTCTCGGGGGTTTCTTAATGCAACTCATTATTTTGTTGTAACGTTTCAGTGAGAACACATCTGTGGCCAGTAGCCCATACAAAATTTCACCAGAAGATGCTAAGAAAATCATTGACAATGTAAGTATAAGTATTAGTGAATTATTGTATTTAGAAAACAAGATTCTAGATAAAGCCTTACTGACTTAGTGCAAAAAGTACTTTAGAATGTTTCTTTATCAACTGATTTAGCTTTATAATGGTTTATATAGTTACTGTACATTATGTTTTCTGTATCTATCCAGCAACCACAACTAGGAACTGCAAAACCATTAGCTGACGAGAGTAAGACTTTTTGATTTATTAGATAAATAAGTAAATTTAAAGCTCTGTTAAATTGTATAAAGTAATAAAGTGGTAGGTTAGAATGAAAACACAATTGACTCCATGATAATTACAGAAATAACCTTAGAAAGTGCTATGACATGAAATTTGTACGTTTTTTGTCCATATTTAGATAATTGTAAGAATATATAGTTACATTTATTACTATGAAAGTGAATTCTCGTATATTTCAAAATCTTTAATTATTTTCATGTTTTGTTTCAGTCAACAAATGGCACTATGTCAAGCTATAACAACGACACTTCATAGACGAAACAATGGAATCGACCAGAAAGGCTGTATTTAGTACTTAGACATATCATACAGTAGTGCTCAATTGTTAACTCCCTTGTACAATCTGTTTACACTGTTTTATTTTATAGTCTGATGAGGGAATTCATGACTGTTGAATTTGTATTACCTTAAAGTCCTGTTTTCATAGCAAAAGTATTTAATTAAAATATGTGTACTATAAACCAGCTAGTACATGTATATCAGCAATGTTTAATTATGTATGCTAAGAATAATGTCTTTGATTAATGCTGTGTTTGTAATATTTGTGAAACTATATTTCATTAGATAGGTGTTGGCAAATATGGCTTATCTCTAATGAGTAAATAAATATAAATAATAGCTGGGTTGCAGTATGTAATTAGCTCAGACTAAGATTTTTAGATTTTTGATAAATCTTGATTAAGCACTACTGATATATTGAATTATGATCAGCTATAGAAACCCGGTATTATAAAATTATTATGTAGCATTTTTTGTCCAAAGAAGCAAACATGAAAGTCATATTTATTTCCTCAGAAAATAGCTTTTTGCAGTGCTTTCAGGAACTGGATATTCCACTGTACATGTAAATAATTATGGAAAATACATTGCTACGTGTACATTTTGGAATACTACACAGTGTATGTGAGATTTACATGACATTTTGATAGAAGTTAAGATACATACAATCATTTTTTTAATGTATACCCGTATTAATTTTGTAATTTTTTGGTTAGAGCAATCCTGAATATTTGTTTGGTATCTGGAACAAGTTGATATTTTTATGTGAATATCTCAAGTACACATAGAATGCATATATGATAAATGCAGAATTGTACCTTTCTATTAATATACTTTAAAAACATCAAAAGCTAGGTATGATGTAACATTGAATGCTTAATAAGACCTGTCAAAAGCTTGTCATTTCTACCAGCAATAAAATTTTTTAAAAACTTTTACATCAATTTTATGCAGTAGAAACTTGGATTTCAGTTTTACTAAGGTCAGAGGAGAGATACTTAAAATGTATGAATACCTTTAAAGGCCCTTTAACCACTTTTATTTCATTGAGAAAATCTGTGGTGCATATAAAACTTGTAGATCTCTTCATGATCTTAGAAATCCACAAGAAGTCCGTATTTGGGTAACCATTTGTGGAGAGTAATCGGAGCACAATGCCCTTGAACTATGAAAAATGGAGGATATAACTGGGCCAGTCTTTTCAAATCAATCTCCTAGAACTCTCTCAAGCAGAGATCGATCTCTGATAGTCTCCTGTGAGACAAGTTCATCTCTAAGACATCTCTAAGTTCTGAATATTTTGTGTTCTCTGAAAAACTTGAAATATTATTGAGAGGTCATTTGAAGATCTGGGGATCCTAAGCTTCTCTCTCATTCTCTCTCTCTCTCTCTCTCTCTCTCTCTCTCTCTCTCTCTCTCAGTATTTTAAGTAAATTTCCTGGACAATTTATAAGTTGGTGAACCTGAAAGGAAATATGTTTTGTCCTATGTATGTTCTTTCATTTAATTTACTGAATGCATAATTTTACTGATAAGCTCTAGACTAGATTTCACTTTCAAAAGGATTTTCTTACATGGGCAAAAGATTTAATCTACAGTTTAGCAAAATTGTCTATTTAGGTCTTCTTGAGTATATGATTTGGGATATTAAGTACTAAAAACTATTTGGGGATGACCATTTGAATCGGAGGGGGCATATATTTTTCCATCCCAGTAAAGTACAGATTAATTTTTCCCAAGGTGATCGGGCACAGATTATTTTTCTGCTTCAATGGAAAAAGTCTAACAAGAAGGGAAAATGAAAAAAAAACAGAAAATGCGAAACGCCGGGGGGGGGGGGGGGGGCAAGACAAGGACAAATTATTTATTTTCTGACCATTTGAAGACATGTACAGATTATTTATTTCCAAAATATATCAGTCTCTTTTTTTTCCTCCGTTAAGAATCAAATGGTCGTCCCCTAAACAAATGGTGTTAAAAAGGTATAGCATTTCATTCAAATGTTGAGTTCATAAAGTTGTAAAGAGCAAATGTATCGATAGGTTTAATCTGTCCCATGATATTCCAGTAGCTTATTATGCCCCCGGATCGAAAGATCCTGGGGGTATATTGTTTTTGTCCTGTCTGTCTGTTTGTCTGTTTATCTGTTTGTCTGTTGTCAATTTTAACCTTGCCCATAACTTTTGATTGGTTGGAGCTATGACTTTCATATTTCACATGTGTATTCCTTGTGACAAGACCTTTCTTTGGGTACCATCATATTTTACCTTTTGACCTTGACCTTGGAGTTTGACCCACTTTTGCAAAATTTTATGAGACTTTAACCTTGGCCATAACTTCTGAACAGTTGGTGCTTGGGGTTTCAAACTTCACATGTGTATTCTTTGTGATAAGGCCTTCCGTTGGATACCAACAACTTTGACCTTTTGACCTTGACCTTGGAGTTTGACCTAGTTTTGAAAAACTTTAACCTTGGCCATAACTTTTGAACAGTTGGTGCTTGGGGTTTCAAACTTCACATGTGTATTCCTTGTGATAAGACCTTTCCCTGGATATCAACCTCTTTGATCCTTTGACCTTGACCTAGGAGTTTGACCTACTTTTAAAAAACTTTAACCTTGGCCATAACTTTTGAATGGTTGGTGCTAGGGCTTTCATACTTCACATTTGTAATCCTTGTGACATCACCTTCCTTTGAATACCAACCACTTTGACCTTGACATTGGAGTTTGACCTACTTTTGAAAAACTTTAACCTTGGCCATAATTTTTGAATGGTTGGTGCTAGGGCTTTCATACTTCACATATGTAATCCTTGTGACAAGACCTTCCTTTGGATACCAACCACTTTGACCTTGACATAGGAGTTTGACCTACTTTCGAAAAACTTTAACCTTGGCCGTAACTTTTGAACAGTTGCAGCTAGGGCTTTCAAATTTAACATTTTTTATCTTTTGGCCTAGATTTTGACTTGCATTTGAGAAACTTTAACCTTCGCCATAAGCTGCCATACGGGGGCATCAGTGTTTCACAAACACATCTTGTTTTTCCATCTGTTATTGTGTTGCATTTTCTTTTCTACGTAAAAATTATTCCGAGGCTTGGCACTAATCTATAAACTTTAATTAAAATGGGCACATTATATAAATTCTGTGAATGTAAGTATCAAATATTCTCTACAGCAGAGTATCATCATATGTTGGAGAATGATGAACATGATCTTTGTACTAAAACTCACAATTTCTGCAGAATTATCTTACAAGAAATGAGCACAATTGACGACTGACACGATTAAAAAATAAATATTTATAAAAGAAATGAATTTTAATTTTGGTGCTTAAGTTTAAATATGACCTTTTTTATATAGTTATATAGGGAAAAATTTAAATGATAATTTAGGGGTACCTAGTGACTATCCATAGAGAAAAAAATTGTTCAAAGTATACAAATATTGATTACAATCGAGTTTGGAATGGGCAGGCTACTCTGCTTCAGTAATCAGGTAAATTGTAACTTATGGAACAGATAATCGTATCATTAAATAGAATATCTATTTATAATCGAAAGATTTTTGATACTTTCCAAAAATCAGATTTGTATAACCTTTATGTTAATTTTTAGATCTTTGACAGCGGTGTAGTACATACTTCTCAACTGCTGTGAATGTCATTTCTAAAAATACCTGCCGATCGACACATTTTAAATCTTACCTTATTTGGAGATAATGAACTTACACAGTCTTTGTATGAACGGTTATTTGAAAAATAAAGAATAAATATATATGTAAATATATAAATATCTTGTGAATAAACTGTTCAAAAATTGATACTATATTAGAATTATTACAGAATGAAGAAAAAAAATCGCCCTTTGAATTATTGAATTTTGTCAGTAATATATTTCTCTTTTGATAGTCTACTTTTAGAAGTGACAACAAATCCTGTATATAGCTATGATAAGTAAATGTATCAGCAAGCCTGGTATACCTGTTTTGATTTCCATATATGGTTTTTTAACTTATTTTATGAACAATATGTCAAACGGATTGGTCAGAAGTTCCGAGAACCTAGGTATTGTCCTCTCCCATATATGGACCTTGTTGACGAAACAGGTGTTGTGGCACATATATAAGTAATGGACTATACCCGATATTGGATAGAACAGTCTTTCTAGTAAATTTGAAGCAACTACATTCTTAAAACGGTGTAAAAATGGTTGACGACGACATTGCAGCTTTAGTAATTGACAATGGGTCTGGAATGTGCAAAGCTGGATTCGCCGGAGACGATGCTCCCAGGGCTGTGTTTCCCTCAATTATTGGACGCCCAAGATATCAAGTAAGATAATGACTCCTTATGTTGACTTTTATTCATTTTTAAGACATCGTATTGTACATATCGGTAACTATAAGTGTTAAATGGTCAAACTTTTTTATTGCACTATTGCTAAAGATTTAAAGACACGTACACACTGATTTTAAATGTTTTATTAAGAAGCTATGATGACTTATATACAATTATTGCTGTTTTTTTAGGTCAATAAGGTTATTTAGCCACCTGAAGAGTACAATATTCACCGAACCTGAAGGGCGAGGTGAATATTGTACTTCGAAGGTGGCTAAATCATTGTATTGACTGAAAAAAATAGCAATAATTGTTTTATTATATGATTCAATAATTAAATGATACGAACTCATTATTCAATAAGCCACCTTACTTGTTTACATTTGCTGAAGTCCTATCTAAATGCAATGAGGGAAGCGGAGTTAAATAAACATTACCAGTCGTATTAATTTGTAATTTTTTAAATCTACTTTAGTTGTCATGAAAAAAAATTTATGTCAGGCTTATTTATAGAATAGATTTTGAAAGGGGAGGGGGCATTATCACGAGAAAATGACAGCTGAAAAAATCTTTGATTGGCCACCATGAAAAGTGAATTCTTTTAATTTCAAATTTTGTTTTAGGGTTGGGGTGGGATTAGAGGTTGGGAATTAAGGTCCATTAGTGGGGGACCATCTTTCAATGAATATTTTTAGTCTAAATTAAAAATAAAAAATTACGTTCAGAAAAAAAAGTGGGCGAGATTCTGACTTAGAGGCGTTCAGTCATAATCCCTCAGATGGTAGCTTCGCACCATTGGCTAAGTTTGAGGGGACGGAGGTCTCCAACCCCTACCCCCACAAGCATCACCCCAAATTATATTCCCTAATGTTATGTTTACCTGAGTGGAAGTCGGTCAATCGGCTATCCTCGGCTGACTCCGGTACGCTCCATACAAACAGTGTGCGAGGTACGAGCCACCCGAGGAGCTCCGAGTGGAAGTCGGTAGCAAGTGAAATAGCTTTCCAAAACTATTTGTATCAATTTGGAATTTCCTGATCTATTTTTACACCAATGTAGAGAAAACAAATCCTTATATTCACCTGGAAGGTCACGTACAGGTGAATATAATATAGTATTTTTCTATATTGTTGGATCTCAGCCAATCAGAAAGACAGAAATTATTCAATCATATAATAAACTATTTCCATTTGTTAAAGTGTATATCAAATACTCTCTCCTGAATTCAAAAACAGCTTATGTATAGCAAATTCAAGGTAAATCGGTGTTAATTTAGAATGAGTAATTCTAGGCTGGCATAATATAGAGGTGGGATCAGGTGCCCTCAACTAACGTGTTTTAAATTGTACCCAATCATATTTCTTTGGCTATATATCAATTTGAATTTTCTGTTCAGGGTGTCATGGTGGGTATGGGGCAGAAGGATACGTATGTAGGAGACGAGGCCCAGAGCAAAAGAGGTATGCTCACCCTCAAGTATCCAATCGAACACGGCATCGTCACCAACTGGGACGACATGGAGAAGATCTGGCACCATACATTTTACAATGAACTCCGTGTGGCCCCGGAAGAACACCCTGTTCTCCTGACCGAGGCCCCACTCAACCCTAAGGCTAACAGAGAAAAAATGACACAGATCTTATTCGAAACTTTCAACTCTCCAGCCATGTATGTTTCAATCCAGGCCGTGCTTTCACTGTATGGCGCTGGTCGCACAACTGGAATCGTTCTCGATTCTGGGGATGGTGTGTCTCACACGGTACCCATCTATGAAGGTTATGCACTTCCCCACGCCATCGCACGATTAGATCTCGCTGGTCGTGATTTGACAGATTACCTCATGAAAATCCTCACAGAGCGTGGTTACTCTTTCACAAACACGGCCGAAAGAGAAATTGTTAGAGACATTAAAGAGAAACTGTGCTATGTTGCTCTGGACTTCGAACAGGAAATGACAACGTCTGCGTCTTCATCATCCATAGAAAAGAGTTATGAACTTCCTGATGGTCAGGTCATCACCATTGGCAACGAGCGATTCAGATGCCCAGAGGCTTTGTTTCAGCCGGCTTTTCTGGGATTGGAACCTTCTGGTATTCACGAAACCACATATAACAGCATCATGAAATGTGATGTCGATATCCGTAAAGACTTGTACGCAAACACAGTGTTGTCCGGTGGTTCAACCATGTATCCCGGTATCGCTGACCGTATGCAGAAAGAAATTACAGCGTTAGCTCCGAGCTCAGTGAAAGTACGAATAATTGCTCCACCAGAGAGGAAATACTCCGTTTGGATCGGTGGTTCCATCCTTGCTTCTCTATCCACCTTCCAACAGATGTGGATCAGCAAACAGGAATACGACGAATCTGGTCCATCCATTGTCCACAGGAAATGTTTCTGATGATATAATGATAATTTTTTTCACATATAAGACATCGCTGTCTGTGATTGCTCATATATTCTCATTCTGAAATCTTAATATTAGCTTGCAATGGGCTACATATACGTTTTTGCTTGATACTTTGTATTGAACAATACTTAAATCTCATTATATTTACGTACAATGTGATATGATATGAGAAAATTATGTTTTTAAAATATTCATTCCTCTTTATACATTGATTTTTTTAATTCAAGTGATGTATACAAGTCTGAGAAAGTACTGAAATAGTACTTTCCTATCCATATTTATTTCAAGAACATTATTATATCTGTATTGAATAGTGAATAAATGCTTCCCACATACTCAGTAATCATTGTACATTTATTATAATGAGTCAAAACCGAGAGAAGTCCGAACATTCATGTTTCTAGTGGGGTTGGATTACAGATAATTTGAAAACAGGCGAAAAATCTGCAAATTATAACACTTGTTACCCCTCTATCACAGGTGCTTGTGGACATGACTCTGTTTCTACGATGCACCCCCTTAATGTTTTAGCTCACCTGAACTGAAAGTTCAGCTGAGCTTTTCTGATAACATTTTGTCTGGCGTCCGCCTCTCTGTCCGTCTGTAAACTTTTTACTAATGAAGAAGGCATCAATTGTGGCCCATGGGCCTCTTGTTTTTATAATTATTTTTTAAATGTGATTTTTTTAATCTTTTACTACTTCATCTACATATGCCTGATCAAGAATCACATTGAAATTACGACGCAGACGCAAATTCTAATGACATTCGTTACCCCTATATACAGTCAAACTTCGTTATCTCGAACTCGATGGGACCGAGAAAAAACTTCGAGATATCCTAGGGTTCGAATTATCGAAGGTAAAATACTTAAGAAATACGTGGTTAGGATTTCCCAATCACTTCGACATATCCTTGATATTCAAAATCAGTTACTTATAACTTCCTGAAAAATCACAATTACACGTGACAGCACAAGATAAAAAAAATTAGATTGTGACCTGTGATATATGATACGGAAAACAAACTAACTAAAATAACTAAAAGTGATCGATCATTTGATGAAGTTTTTTGGTCAGTTTAATTATGTTCTCTGATTATATAACCCTACTGACACAGGGTTTTAAAAATGTAACTCTATAGACTCATTTATGTTTATGAGGCGCCGTTTTTGTATTTACTGCCAAAAAGTGACCTATTCAACTAGTGATATCACCTATTCAATTAGTGATATCACCTATTCGAATAAGTGATATCACCTATTTGATTTGAATAGGTGATATCACCTATTCGAATAAGTGATATCACCTATTTGATTTGAATAGGTGATATCAATTCGAATAGGTGATATCACTTATTCCTTTTGAAAAGGTGATATCACTTATTCGAATTAAATATTCAAATTAAATAGGTGATATCACCAATTCAAATAGGTGATATCACCTTTTCGAATAGGTGATATCACTTAATCATTTTGAAAAGGTGATATCACTTATTCAAATAGGTGATATCACCTATTCAACTTATTTATGAAGTAACAACTGCTCTCAAGACTATAGGCTTAATTATCATTTACTTTCATTTTTGTTTTTATAACTTACCGTTCTTGGAGACAATGGATTAGAGCTTCGCATTTAGTTTTGAGCACCCCAGTAAAATTTGTAGTTTGTTTTGCTCACAAATTATATCCATTACACTTATCTATAATGTATACTATAGGAAATCTCGTGAAAAATGCATAATAACTGTTCCATACGGAAAATGTCCCACTTTACATAATAAAGAGAGAAAGGTATGCCACTCTGTTGTACCCCAGCTTGGTATAATTAATAAAATTTATATAACTTTACAGGGGTCGATAACATAAGGTATTTAAAATGTCTCGGACTCAATTACAGGGGAAAACGTTGCAGCCCGAATTTGCTTGGTTCCAATGGAAATCTAGATAGTCTTGAGGAAGGCAGCATTCATTATTCATTGTTGTAAGAAATGCAAATAGGTGATATCACCTATTCGAATAGGTGATATCACCTATTCGAATAGATGATATCACCTATTCATTTCCAATAGGTGATATCACCTTTCGAATGATTAAGTGATATCACCTATTCGAATAGATGATATCACCTATTCAATTTGAATGAGTTATATCACTTATTCGAATAGGTGATATCACCTATTTGTATAGGTGATATCACCTATTCGAATAGGTGATATTACTAAATAGCAATAAATACCAAAACGGCGCCTCATATATGTTCCTCTCCATCGAAATCTTTAGTAAAAGGCGAAAGAAACCAGAGTGATCTATCATCATGGAACAACCAAATTTATATGTATTTCTCAAATATATTTCATCTTGTTTTTTAAATATTACAATTTCGGAGATCTAAAATGACAGTTTTAATAGCAGGTTACAAACGCTTGCATTTTTCTTCAAAAGCAGTAGATGCTTACTACGGAAATATAAATTCTTGTCACTTCATTTCATGATCAATTTGATGACTGCCGAAAATGTGTTATTTATACTGCCGATGTCTTGTCTAAGGGAAACAACTTCAGAATTCTAATGATAGCTATTTTCTATTCTTTTCAACATTTTCAAATTACAAACATGAATTATATTCTGGTGACTCAAGTGTAGGGCCAAACCACCACAGCCCACAAAACACCCCCCCCCTTTCTCCTTAATTACAGAAAGATGTTCTTTTCTCATGCGTTGCTTAGCAAACGCTAAATTAAAGCAGCGCCCAATTGTCACAACAAAAATAAAGGGCCATTTGACTTCTGAGGATTTTGCCCTTTCTTAGGACCTTGACCTTAATTTTTTCTCTGTTTTATATGCCGTATTTCCTATCTATATTCTGATAGTTTTTTCCCTTTAACCACACGAACAGATTTTTTTGGTGACTGTCATTATTTGAGCCCAGCACTTTTAACCTCTCCCTGGCCTTGACCTTAATTTCTCTCTGTTTTATGTGCCTATTTCCTATCTATATTCTAACAGTTTTTCCCTTTAACCATACGAACACTCTTTTTTGGTGACTGTCATTGTTTGAGCCCAGCACTTTTAACCTCTCCCTGACCTTGACCTCTACTTTTCTCATTTTGCCTTCAATTCAAACCACGAAGAATGTGTTGTTGTTGTTGTTGCCTATGTTGTGTATTTATCTCTATAATTTGCTACGCTAAGGTATCTTGATACATGCAAAAAGATCTCGTTTCTATCGAAAATGCTGTTCGTTTATTTTCGTATTTCACTCAACAAATAGATCCCTCCTTAAATATCTTTTAGGAATTTGGCTCCCAGTTTCTACCTTTGCAATCAACGATTACTTCTTTATTGGAGTCAAGTATGTGTAAATGATGGCTGGTTCAATCCAGATTCAATGTACCTCTGTGATAAACACGTGGACTGCTGCTACATTTATGAGAGAATACCGATTCATTTTTGTCCCCCTGATTTCGCAAAAGCACGGGGACTTTCTCATTGGTCTGTCACAAAAACTTAAACCTTGTCATAACTTTTGAATACCAAAAGATAGCATTGGGGTTTTCATATCTAAAATTTGCATAACTTGCGCTAAAACCTTTCCGAATGCTTCATGATTTTCGAACTCATGACCTTGAAGTTTTATCAATTTTTCAAAATTTTAAACATTCGCCGTAGCTTTTTCACCAGGAGAGACAGGACTTTCATATTTTTTCACATGAGTATTACATGTGACAAAGACTTTCTGAATACATGATTACAGGACCTAGACCTCAAATGTTTTTTTTAAAAATCAACCTTGGTTATAACGTAAGCACTAGAACTTATTCAAAAAGTAGTATGACGGAAAGACAAGTTAGTTAAAATATATACCATAGATCATTGCACCCCAACCAATAAGACTACTAAAGGACTAAATTTCTCTGTGTTTGCTTGTTTATTGTCCCTGATTTCGCAAAAGTGAGGGGACAATATTTACAGGCATGTTGAACGGGGGGGGGGGGGGGGGCTCTTCCATCAATCATCAATGAAACATACGATCCATAATCATTAATTCAATATTTAATGTATTTAATTGTCCCCCGCTTTTGCGAAACAAGACCTTTCCAAATATACTATGATTTTCGACCCCGTGACCTTGAAGTTCGATCTACTTTTCAAAAATATTTTCTTTGCTTATAACTTTAGATTGAGAAGAGATAAGCTTTCTTATTTGACATGTGCATTACCTGTGACAAGACCTTTTTAAATACACTATGATTTTTGACCCCTTGACCTTGAAGTTTGACCTACCTTTCAAAAATTTTAACTTTACTTTTAATTGGTTATAAAATTTGAATGAGAAAAGATAGGACCTTCATATTATTAATGTACATTACCTGTGACAAGACCTTTTAAAATATACTATATTTTTTGACCCCGTGACCTTGACTTTGAAGTTTGACCTACTTTTCAAAATTTTTATATTTGCTTTTAACTTTTGATTGAGAATAGATAGGTCTTTCATATTTGACATGTGCATTACTTTCGACAAGATGTTTCCGAGCATGCTATGATTTTTGACCCCTCGACCTTCATGTTTGACCTAATTTTCAAAAAGTTTAACTTTGATGATTACTTTTGAATGACTCTTGATAGGGCGTTCATATTTGACAAGTGCATTACCTGTGTCAAAGTGTTTTCCAAATGTGCTATGATATTCGACCTCGTGACCTCGACCTTCAAGTTTGACCTAATTTTCAAACATTTCATCAGCGCTGCTAACTTTTGAAGGAGCAAAGATAGGGCATACATATTTGACACGTGCATTACCCATGACAAGCATTTCCAAATGTACTATGCTTTTAACCCCATGACCTTGAAGTTTGGCCTAATTTTCAAAAATTTTAACATTGTTGATAACATTTGATTGAGAGAAAATATGGCATTTACATTTGACATGTGCATTACCTGTTTCAAGACCTTTCAGATTGTAATATGGTATTTAGCTTCTTGACCTTGATCTTGAAGTTCGATGTAGTTTTGGGATGCTATAATCTTTGCCATTACTATTATTACTTCAATAATTTAGGGGGGGGGGGGTTGTATAATGCACAGACAAGACGGGACACACAAACAAGACAGTTGCAATATGCCATAAATAATGGCATCCCATCCACTAAGACACCGAAAGCGGGAATCGACCAAAATTAATTTGATTGTTCAATTCAATCTCATTTTTCTGTCAGTCGTAAAATCTTGAACCCTGTTCATAACTTTTGGATGAGATGAGAAAAGATAGGGCTTTCATATTCAATATGCACGTCATCTATGAGAATACCTTTCCAAATGTACTATGATCTTTGACTCCGTGACCTTAAAGTTTGTTCTTCTTTTCACAAATTGTAACAGTGGTGATAACTTTTGAATGAGAAAAGATAGGGTTTTCATATTTTACAAGTGCATTGCCAATGACAATACCTTTCCAAATGTACCAAGATTTTTGACCCCGTGACCTTGAAGTTAAACCTACTTTTCAAAAAAGTTTAACATTTTGTGATATGTTTTGAACGAGAGAATATAAGTTATTTATACTTAATATGTTCATTACCTGTGACAAGACCTTTCTAAATGTACATGTACTTTGACTCTTGACCCTTGGCCTTTGACTTACTTTTCAAAAAAATTTAACACTAGTATTAACTTTTGAATGAAAGGCGTTATGACATTTATATTTGACATGTGCATTAACTTGTTACAAAATCTTTCCGAATGTATTAAGGTTTAAGACATCATGACCTTTTAACCTTAAGTTAAAGTTTTACCTACAGTACTTTCAAAAAATTTTAACATTGGTGATAACTTATGAATGAGATAGGGCTTTCACATTACCTGAGACAACACCTTTTAGAATTTACTTTATTACCTTGAACTTAATATTTGACATACTTATCAAAAACAAGACGGGCGAACAAGGCGAGCGAAATGCCTATAGTGCTACAAAATGAAATCTCAATTATAACTAATTTTTCTTTGATATTTCATATAACATTAAAGTATAAATTATGTAAAATCTCCAAAATCTGCAAAAATTTCACAAAGACTGGAATTATTTGCCTATGGAATAGCATACACACACTAAAGAGGGCAAGAAGGACCATTTTCTCTTACTATAATACAATTTTTCGATATGAATGGGTCTTCGCTCCATTTTTTTTAAAAAGTTTGCGAAAAAATATACATTTTTTGGTTACCCAAAACATGGAGCACAGACCCACTATACCTTAAAAATACACTTTTATGACATAACATTCGCATATTTCCGAGAAATACTTAGTCCATTTAATCAAGGGTCATATTAAAAATATTAAAATGCCACTAGTCATCGGAAGCTGTGTATCGTAGTGCTTAGCGCGTTAGTTTCAAATGAAAATGACACTCCGGACTTTTATTGCTAGGGTTCGAACCCCGCGAATATCACTTTTTTTAAACAGAATAACTTTTGCAGAGAAATTTTTCCTCAGAAAAGTTGTGTTTATCATAATTTGATGAATTTAAATATGAAAACTTTACTCTAAATACTAAATTCACAACTTGAATATGATTTTTATATTTTTTGAAGCTATAGGCATTCTGTACGTCTTGTTCACCCATCTCCTTTTAACTTTTGCTGTAGACAAGAAAGGGGCTTTTGTTTTCACACGTGCATTACTTGTAACATGACCTTTTCGATTTTACTATATTTGACCTAAATACCCTGATTGTGAAGTTTGATACAGTTTCGAGAAACTATAACCTTCATAATAACTTTTATCAATTCAAAAACTTAACCTTTTTTTGGTATGCTGGACAGACAAGACAAGACAGTTACAATATGCCATAAATAATTGCATCCCAACCACTCAGGCACCAAAAGGAGGGACCACAATTCTTTGAATTTGCTTGTATCTTCTCTAAAACAATATTCACTATTATACTAGTAGACATGTATTGTAGTTTTTTAAATCCCCAAAGTGTTAAACATATAACATAACACAATTTTAATATTAAATTCAGATTCAATTGAGGTTTATTACAGAAACAAGAAATGCTTTAACATATAAATACACAAATCAAATGTATAAAAAAAGATGTCTTACAAATCATTGAGAGTGACACCTAAGAAATGTCAAGGACACCTCTAAGAGGTCAAGGCTACCTCTGAAGTGAATAAGCAAATGAAATAATAAGCACCAATTCTAGCTGAACATTATCAACTAGTTATACAACTCTGGTTTTATGTGCAACATAAACTGATATACATAATTACTTTTCACACACATTCTAGAAATAAAAAAAAAAAAACAAAGCTGCTAAAATAATTAAAATTTGGCAGTAAAAAAAAGAAATGATTTTGGCTTTGCAAGCAAACTTGTTCACTAGATACCTTCATACCAAGTGGCAACTCATGTGGGCATCGACTGCATATAGCGATTCCTGTTAATCGTCATTTTGTTTTGGTTTTGTAGCAATAAAAGTGTATTATATCAGGGGAAAACTGAAATTCAGTGTAAGTCTTAGGGAACAAATTTGTAAAATGAAATCTTTTTTTTTTTCACATGCAAATATTTCATCTAGAATGTTTAAAATATGTGGTAGTGTGGTTTTTTTTTAAATTATATTTCTTAATTGCAATCACAAATTGGGAAAACAATCATTTGTACATATTTATACTGTTTATTTCCTTAATATACAAATAAAAAAAAATTGTAAAGTGTATTAGGGAATATGTATTATCATAAAAAAAAAATTAATCTTAATGAGCAGTTTTTATTAATTATCTAATCTACTTTGCAAGCTATGAAGGAATAAAAAAAAATTCCAAGTTAAAAAAAAAACTTTTACCAGTATATGTATATAAAAGGCAAAAATAATTTTGAAGTCTAAAATGCAAACGTTAGGAAATAAGCAAATTGCAAAATAAAAGCATAACTGCCTTGTGCAAATTAAACAAATACACAAATACGCAAATATTTAAAATAGCACTATTCCAATATGGATTTTGATGTCACTTTGTGACAAAAAGGAAATAAAACACAAGGAACTGAAATATATCAAAAAGCAGACTAAGCTCTGAGATTTTTCTGTAAGTGCCACTCTCTAGCCAAGCCCAACCTCTCTTTGTTTCAGGGATCCACTTGTATTGAAAATCTCCTAACTTTAATCAGTTCATATTAAAAGTATTTCACATGTATAACCATCTTTCACTTAAATACATATACGATTTCTGTCTGAAATGATTAAAACATTTGACAAATGACAATGAAGTGAAATAAACTTACAGTTAAATTAAAACGTAACTATGTGTACCATGTATACTAGATCTGGAAACCAAGTATTGCACTTTTAAACATATGACATTAGTTTAAATCAATATATGAAAAAAGTTAAAATAACATTAAGAATAAAAGCTGTGTTTCACCTGTTTAAATTTTAAAAAAGGTTTCAAAAATGCTTCAAACATTAAAAAAGATTCACAAAAATACAAAGACCTCTACAACCTACGTAAAGTTTAGTCATCTTAGGCTTTCTTAAGATTTTTTGTTAAAATTTAAAAATGATTTTCTTCATAAATTCTTTCAGAATTTACACAGTTGTGCAATGTGTATAAACATTTTAAAGATGTAGATTGTGTACAAGTGATTGTGGAATGGTTCACATTTTAGCTTTGCAAATGTGAATTAAATATTGCTGCTCCCAGTTTTCTCAAAATAATAACACCTCCCCAAGTTACTCAGAGTATATGCATTCATTCTAGAATATAAAATATGTGCATTTGTAGATTCGTTTAAATAAATAAGTGATACTACTTGTGAACGTCCTTGGGATGCACCAAATGAATTCTCACATGATCATTAGTCTATAATTGATCACTATACTCTATTAATATGTATAAGTGAAAATTCTCTGTTCCAAGAAAAAAAAAATATTGAGATGTTACTATATAAAGACTAAAAAGATTTTAACATCCTAAACCACTATTAATACAAAAAATTACCATACTGACAACTCGCTCAGAATGGATAGAGTATAAATTCATCTATTACCTGTCTGTACAAATATATAAATTTGTGTCTATAGCTCTATGTAACTGATATAGTATGAAAATATCACAAATTGCATTCTGGACAATTATAAACAGAAATTAAACATCAGTTAATTTCGAATGCTAAAGAAAGCTGCTAAAATTTGAAGTATCAACCAGTACATTTAAGGAAAGGAATTGCAAAATCTGATTTTGTGTTATATTCTAATGAAAATCTATCGTCATTGTCACCAAATTATTTCTCAGCTTCAAAAAAAAAAATACTAAAAGTATAGAGAGTAAATATTTTACCTGAATGAGTGACACACAATTTCATCTATCTTTGTGTATACTTCTTACTTCTCAAATAAAATATACAAATAATGAAATTATGATAGTACTACATCATAACAATAATGGGAGATAATTCATACAGACTTCACAACAACTGGACATGTTAAGGCAAGTTCAGTTCTACTCTTGTATACATACAACTGAACTTATTTTGTTTCATTTAAAATAGATATATTTATATAAAAAGAAAAAAAAATCTCATGATAGTATGAACATTTGTCTCACATGACCTCACATTTATAAAAGGCATGAACTCTAAATGATAATTCTCACTACTTCACATAATCACAATCACATTCCCTCTAAACTGCAGAGGGAAAGATTTGTTCAGATAGGTCCATTCAAAAATCCTCACAAGGTTTCCATTTTGTGCAAAGGATTATGGTCTGGGAAGTTTGAGCATGTGCACTGAGACTGACAAAAACTTACTTTCTGAAACATGAGGTAAACACTAAATGACATGAGATCAATTGCTTATTATGCCTTGCAGCAACTCATGGACTTTAGAAAATTCATTAATGATATTTACAAATCTTCTGAAGGGAAAAGTAATAACTTTCACACTTAATGAGTGATGATTTCAAAATATAAATTGTCTGTTTCATTTACAGAGTAACAAAAAAAAATTG